>NC_045973.1:37558399-37625899 GCF_010909765.2 Amblyraja radiata | reverse complement strand
ACTGCTATAGTGGGGAGAGTGGGGGTAATGGCCATAGTGGGACTGGGGCAGTGCCAGGCTGGGTGGCAGATCTGTAAGAGACCTGTCTTATTTCTGATGTAAATGCCACATCCTGACCAAGAATCGAATGCTCTGATGTTTACTCGATGAGTATTCATTTTAAGCTACAATGAGCCTATATATATGATAGATGGTGCCTTTGCAAATGAGGGCTATTACCTTTAACCTAAAATAACCCTAAAAGTGTTACATTGTTTGAGTATCTGTAGTTTGTGTGTGTGTCTGTGTATACCTGTCAAACGTGTATCTGTGGATGTGTGGATGTAAGTGTGGATGTGTGTTTGTGGATGTAAGTGTGTGCATGGATGTGATTGGGTGTGCATGCATGGAAGTGTGCGTACGGATGGATGTGTGTGTGGGTGTGTGGATAGGTGGGCTGTTGCACTGTCATTCACCAGCACGCCATTATCATAAGTAATTCACTCATTGTTTAAATAATTTGACCAAATAAACAGTGAAACGATCGACACTTAAATAAAACTTATAATAAATAAAAATATAATCATTTATTTCCCCAATTTATTTGTTTACATTACATCTGATCTTCATCTGAATATTCTTCATCAGATTCCAAGTCTTTTGATAAGTTTTGATAAGTCCATTGATAAGAGTTCAAGTTCAAGTGGTGGGTCAGGCAGAGGCTACAAAAAAAACATCTCATAGTCATTAAGTCTGCCTGGACTTCAATTCATAACATTTCAACCTCTTCTTAATGTTAATGAGAATAACACTGTTACTACCATAGATAAATTAGTTCAAGTTCAAGTTCACAGACACCAATTAATTTCTACATAAACATCAGCCATTTCTGACCATTTCTCACTCCAATGGCAGCCTATAAAGTGCAATGAATATTCCTCCGTTGGTCGGGGCCAGGAAACGGGCGCTGCGTATGGTACTATGTACAGCCTCTCCCACCCCCCCCCCCCCCGCCCGCGGAGATGATCCAAACACACCCCGCGGCTCCGCGTTCACGAATCGGCCGCTTTTTAATTGAGAACGCGGCTTCACTATGTTAAGTACATAGGCCCCGCGATCGGAGCACTTTTTCCCGGTAAGATATCGCAGGCAGCTCCGAGATTAGATGTTAAAGACTTATTAGACTTTAACAAGCTGGCATTAGGGAACATTCTTCATTTACCTTGTGTTATGGATACACATAGTTTAGGCCCTCAACTTCATGAGTGAGTGAATGAGTGAGTGAATGAATGAGTGAATGATTGAGTGAATGAATGGCAGAATGAATGAATGAATGAGTGAATGAATGAAGGAATTAATGAGTGAGTGAATGAATGAGTGAATGAATGAAGGAATGAATGAGTGAATGAATGAGTGAATGAATGGGTGAATGAATGAATGAGTGAATGAATGAATGAGTGAATGTACAGCCACTAAATCTCATTTTTTCACATTATAAAAGGGTGCGATTAAATTAGCATCTCAGCAGGGACTTTGCTTTCAACTTTCTTCCACTTCTATCCACTTAGCTGCACATTCTTCAGACTTCTTAATGCTTTTCTCACTAAATTCAATTACCCTGCTACAAGTTTCCATGACATGTATCCCACAGAACAAAAAGAACCTTCATCAGAATCGCCAGTAAAACAGGCATCAGCGAAGTCCTCTCAGCCATGTTGTGTGCTCCCCGCCTAGCTGGCCTGAAACAAAGCACGTGATTGGCCAACCGGCATACAACTCAATGTTAAACGTGCTTTCATTGGACAAAAGATACCCGAAAATTTTCAGTTTTTTCGCTAATTTAATAAAAATGTGCAAGTCTTGTTCATGACGAGTTTCAGGGGTGTTTTATATAATATTTTTACACAATATGTGAACATTTCATGTAGTTCTGTGACTTGGGTCACGAAACACTGGAATAAAGCTCCTCTGCCCACAGCCTAAAAACCTCACATTTATCCACATTATACTGCATCTTCCATGCTTCTGCCCACTCACCCAACCTACTTGCAGCCTCATAGCATCCTACTCGCAGCTCACATAGAAACATAGAAAATATGTGCAGGAGTAGGCCATTCGGCCCTTCGAGCCAGCACCGCCATTCATTGTGATCATGGCTGACCGTCCCCTATCAATAACCCGTGCCTGCCTTCTCCCCATATCCCTTGACTCCATTAGCCCCCGGAGCTCTATCTAACTCTCTCTTAAATCCATCCAGTGACTTGGCCTCCACTGCCCCCTGTGGCAGGGAATTCCATAAATTCACAACTCTCTGGGTGAAAAAGTTTTTTTCGCACCTCAGTCTTAAATGACCTCCCCTTTATTCTAAGACTGTGGCCCCTGGTTCTGGACTCGCCCAGCATTGGGACCATTTTTTCTGCATCTAGCTTATCCAGTCCTTTTATAATTTTATATGTTTCTATAATATCCCCCTCATCCTTCTAAACTCCAGTGAATACAAGCCTAGTCTTTTCAATCTTTCCTCATATGACAGTCCCACCATCCGAGGGATCAATCTCATGAACCTACGTTGCACTGCCTCAATCACAAGGATGTCCTTCCTCAAATTAGGAGACAAAAACTGTACACAATACTCCTGATGTGGTCTCACCAGAGCCCTATACAACTGCAGAAGAACCTCTTTATTCCTATACTGAAAACCTCTTGTTCTAATGGCCAACATTCCATTAGCTTTCTTCACTGCCTGCTGTACCTGCATGCCAACTTTAAGTAATTGGTGGACAAGGACACCCAGGTCTCGCTGTACCTCCCCCTTACCTAACCTAACCCCAATGAGATAATAATCTGCCCCCTTGTTTTTGCCACCAAAGTGGATAACCTCACATTTATCTATATCATACTGCATCTGCCACGCATCTGCCCACGCACCCAACCTGTCCAGGTCACCCTGCAACATCCTAAAATCCTCTTCACAGTTCACACTGCCACCCAGCTTTGTGTCATCTGCAAACTTGCTAGTGTTGCTCCTAATTCCCTCTTCCAAATCATTAATATATATGGTAAACAGTTGCGGCCCCAACACCGAGCCTCGCGGGCACTCCACTCGCCACTGCCAGGCTTTCTGAAAGTCTAGATACACTACATCCACTGGCACCCCTTCATCCATTTTACTTGTCACATCCTCAAAACATTCCAGAAGATTAGTCAAGCATGATTTCCCTTTCATAAATCCATGTTGACTTGGACTAATCCATTTACTGCTATCTAAATGCCCCATTATTACCTCTTTAATAATTCTCCAGCATCTTTCCCACCACCAAAGTCAGGCTGACTGGTCTGTAATTCTCCGTTTTCTCTCTCGCTCCTTTCTTGAAAAGTGGGATAACATTAGCTATCCTCCAATCCACAGGAACTGATCCTGAATCTATTGAACATTGGAAAATGATCACCAATGCGTCCACTATTTCTAGAACCACCTCCCTGAGAACGCTGGGATGCAGACCATCAGGTCCAGGGGATTTATCATCCTTCAGTCCCATTAGCCTACCAAAATGAAAATGTGGTTTGAAAATGAAGTTTGAAAATTAAAATGCGGTTTGAAAATGAAGTATGAAAATTAAAATTTGGTTTTAAAATTAAGTTTGAAAATTAAAATGTGGTTGGTTTGAAATGTGGGTGGTTTGAAAAGGAAGTTTGAAAATGTAAATGTGGTTTAAAAATGAAGTTTGAAAATGAAAATGTGATTGGTTTGAAAATGTGGTTGTTTTGAAAATATGGGTCGTTTGAAAATATGGGTCGTTTGAAAATGTGGTTGGTTTGAAAATGTGGTTGATTTCAAAACGAGGTTGGTTTGAAAATGAGGTCGTTTGAAAATGTGCTTGGTTTGAAAATGAGGTTTGAAAATGAAAATGTGGTTTGAAAATGAGGTTTGAAAATGAAAATGTGGCTTGAAAATGTGGCTTGAAAATGAGGTTTGAAAATGTGGTTTGAAAATTAGGTTTGAAAATGAAGTTTGAAAATTAGGTTTAAAAATGAAAATGTGGTTGGTTTGAACTTGAAAATGTGGTTTGTTTGAAAATGTGGGTGGTTTCAAAAAGAGGGTGGTTTGAAAATGTGGTTTGAAAATTAAGTTTAAAATGAAAATGTGGTTTGAAAATGAAGTTTGAAAATGAAAATGTGGATGGTTTGAAAATGTGGGTGGTTTGAAAATGTGGGTTGATTTGAAAATGTGGTTGGTTTAAAAATGTGGGTGGTTTGAAAATGAGGGTTGAAAATGCAAATGTGGTTTGAAAGTGAGGTTTGAAAATGAAAATGTGGTATAAAAATGAGGTTTGAAAATGAAAATGTGCTTTGAAAATGAGGTTTGAAAATGATTTTTTTTTAATGAGGTTTAAAAATGGACCTGGCAGCCTATTGCTCTCTTCAACTTTGATCGAAAGGCTATCACAAGAATACTAGCTAATTGACTGGGGAAGCATATTTCATCAATTATACACCCTGACCAAACAGGGTTTATTCCAGGTAGATTTTCGTTTTGTAATGTGTGTCGACTCCTGAATCTATCTATCTATAATATAAAACTGTGTGTGTGTGTGTGTGTGTGTGTGTGTGTGTGTGTGTGTGTGTGTGTGTGTGTGTGTGTGTGTGTGTGTGTGTGTGTGTGTGTGTGTGTGTGTGTGTGTGTGTTTCTGCATGACTTGTGGTTGCCAGCCTTTGATTCATTGCTACGCCATCATCACACGCAGAAACGCCGAGATTTTTTCCATTTCGGTAGAGATTTCACTTTCATTCCAAGTATCCACTCCTGGTTAAATTTCGTCTTGTTTATGTACACATTTTTAATAAAATCCTTCTCCCCCCTCCCCAAAATTTAAAATAAAACGGCTCTCACCCATAACATGTTGGCGAACGTTCGATCGTGTGATGTCACAATGCCCAATGCTCACAGATGTCCAATCGGAATGGATAAATTTACATTTGCCTTTGCAGCAGCCCCAGCCCCTCCCTCCCCACTCTTCCACTTCTCTCCCCTTTACCCCACCCTCTACCTCCCCACCACAGCCTCTCCCCCTCCCTTCCTCCTCCCTCCCCCCACCCCTTCCCCCTACCCCTCTGACCCTCTTCCACCACTCCCCCTACCCCTCTCCCCTCCCTCCCCACCTCCACTTCTCTCCTCCCCTCCCATTCTCCCTCCCCACTCTTTTCCCTCCCTCCACACTCTTTCCCCTCCCTCCCCTCCCCGTCCCTCTCTCCTCTCCTCCCATCCCCCACCCCTCTCCTACCCCTCTCCATCTCCCTCTCCTCACCCTTCTCCCTCCTCCCCCTCCTCCTCCCACCCCATTCCTCTCTCCCCCTCCCTCCCTCCACACTCTTCCCCCTTCCTCCACACACTTCCCCCTCTCTCCCCCACTCCATCTCACTCCTCCCCTCCCTCCTCCCTCCCCCACAACTCCCTGCCTCTTCCCCTCTCTCCTCCCCTCCCCACCCCTCTCTCCACCTCCTCTTCATCTCCCTCTCCTCACCCCTCTCCCTCTCCTCCCCTCCTGCTCCCACCCCCATCCCTCTTTACCCACCCCCCTTCCCTCTCTCCCCCCACCCCCCTCCATCTCTCCACCCACCCCCTACCCCTGGTCCTCTTCCACCACCCCCCCTACCCCTCCCTCCCCACTCTTACCCTTCTCTCCCCATTACCCCACACCCTCCCTCCCCCACCCCTCTCTCTCAACCTCCCTTCCCCATCGCTCCCCTCTCTTACCACCCCTTCACCTACCCCTCTGTCCCTCTTCCACCACTCCCCCTAACTCTCCCCCTCCCTCCCCATTCTTCCACTTATATCCCCCACCCCACCCCTCCCCATCTCCCTCCCCCACCCCTCTCTCGCACCCCCTCCCTTCCCTCTCCCTCCCCACTCTTCCCCCTCTCTTTGCTCTCCCCCTCCCTCCACACTCTTCCCCCTCTCTCCCCTTCCCCTCTCCCCCGCCCTCCACACTCTTCCCCCTCTCCCTCCTCCATCCTCCCCTCCCTCTCTCCTCTCTCCCCCTCCCACACCCTCTTTCCCCCCTCCCCCACCCTCTCTCACTCCCTCCCGCACCACTCTCTCCTCCTCCCTTTCCCCCTTCTCTCCCCTCTCCCTCTCTCCTCACCTCTCTCCCTCCTCCCCTCCCCTCCCACGCCAACCCCCACCCCTCTCTCCCCCACCTCTCCCCCCTACCCATCTCTGCATCTTCCACCACTCCCCCTGCCCCTCTGCCTCACTCTTATCCTCCCCCCTCCCTCACCACTATCCCCCCTCTCTCCCCCCTACCCCTCTCCCCCTCCCATCCCATCCCATTTGGAATGAAGGTTTGACCAGAATCCAAACGTGTTTGATCAATGTCAGGTATAAACTGATTCCGTTTAAAGTCATCCATAGACTCCATTGCTCAAAGACCAAATTACATTGAATCTACCCAGCTATTTCTCCATTATGTGACAGATGCAAAGGTGCAGATGGTTCTTCAACATACATTTTCTGGCTCTATCCTCATATACAAAAATACTGGTCTGAAATATTTAAGTGGTTCTCTGCGGTCTATGGAAAGGATATTCCCCCTGATCCAGAACTGGCACTTTTTGGATGCTCAGAGACTGCTTTGAACTTCACGTCTGAAGAACAACAAGCACTGATGCTTGTTATCGTGGCAGCCAAGAAAATGATCCTAACTGACTGGAAATCATCCACACACCCCTGCTTCGAAAAATTGCTCAATGAAATGATAATAATCATACAGATGGAAAGGATACGCTTCCAAAACTCCAAGGCACCCAACAACTTTTTAAGTGTTTGGGGACCATTTATCAACCATCTCAAAGACCAATAATTTCATATTTTCTGCAGCGATGTAGTCCTGTGCTCTTTACTTGTGCTCTTGCAATACCTGACTGTGTAGCACCATGTGGATTGCACCAATAGTGTTATGTCTGGCGGCTTTTTCTGTTGTCTTTCTTTTCTTTCTCTTTTTTGTTTTGTTCTGTTTGTTTATGCATTAATTTTTTTAAATAATAAGTAAATAAATAAATAAATGGAAATGTGGTTTGAAAATGGTTTGAAAATTAAAATGTGGTTGGTTTGAAAATGTGGTTGTTTTCAAAATATGGGTCGTTTGAAAATGTGGTTGGTGTGAAAATGTAGTTGGTTTGAAAATGAGGTTGGTTTGAAAATTAGGTTTGAAAATGAAAATGTGGCTTGTAAATGAGGTTTGAAAATGAAAATGTGGCTTGAAAATGAGGTTTGAAAATAAAAATGTGGTTTGAAAATGAGGTTTGAAAATGAAAATGTGGTTTGAAAATGAGGTTTAAAAATGAAAATGTGGGTGGTTTGAAAATGAGGGTGGTTTGAAAATGAGGGTGGTTGTGAATATGAAGTTTGAAAATGAAAATGTGCTTTGAAAATGAAGTTTGAAAATGAAAATGTGGTTTGAAAATGTAAATGTGGTTTGAAAATGATGTTTGAAAAAGAAAATGTGGTTTGAAAATGAAAATGTGGTTTGAAAATGAAGTTTGAAAATTAAAATGTGGTTTGAAAGATTTGACTGTGTTTAGTGCAATTGTCCCGCCCATTCCGTGACATCGTGGACAGTTTGCGTTGAACAATGCGTAATTTCCGGTGAGTGCAGAGGTTGTGCTGAAAGCGGAAGTGTTGCTGACTGCAGAAGGCCCAAAGTGGAGAAGCCGTGCTGAGCTGTTTACTGCCATATATATGGTGTGTTTGTGCGTGCGCGCGTGTGTGTGCATGCGTGTGTGTGTGTGTCTGTCTGTCTGGTATGTGTCGTGCTGTGTGTGAGCGTGATTGTGGTGTGAGTGTGTGTGATTGTGGTGTGTGGTGTGTGTGTGAGTATCTGTGTGAGTGTGAGTATCTGTGTGTGAGTGTCTGTGTGAGTGTGTCTGTGTGAGTGTGTCTGTTGTGAGGTGGAGGGTGCGTGTGTGAGGTGGAGGGTGTGTGTGATGTGGAGGGTGTATGTGAGCGTTCAATAAATAATAAATGGGACAAATACTATAGTCTTTTGTAGTTCAGAGCTTATTCGCTATGTTTACTAGCCTGATGGCTATCAGGAAGAAACTGTTCCTGAATGAGTATCAGTGCATATGTATGTGAGTGCATGTGTGTGTGAATGCATGTGTGTGCATTCAGTCTTCAGTCCTTTAGATATAATTCCATATTTTTTTTTTTTGGCAGTCATGATATGTTCAGTTTTTAGTTAGGGTCTGCAGATAGTTTAATGCTTTGTCTGATGCTGTATAACTATTGTGCCTGAATAAAAGTTTTCAACCCCACTGCTGTACTCGGCAATTCATTGAGAATTCAGTGACCCTGCATTCTCTATATCCATCCTGTACTCCACCCTGTCATTGTTCGAGGTCTGCCTTACAATGGATACAAACACAGACACAAACACGAACACAGTACTCTGGATAGAGGCCACATGTAAAGGCCACGTCAGGGCTTTAAATGTTGTGGCTACTTTGGCTCCGTTAATTCTTCTTCTCCTTAGGCAGTCCGCGAGCAACAAGAATGAATTGCACCCCCTCCAGTTGTGTGAGGTGTGAGCTGATCCGGCCAATATAGAAATTCTTGAGGCTTCCACAGATGAGGCAGGTGGTGGATGGTAGGCTGGGTGGGTCGATAGCCTGTGAGGTGGGGCACTGTGAGGTGGTCCAGTGAGGACACTGATATTGGTTTGCATGCCTTCTAATGAGTTTGGAGAATTTTGCAGAGACAGAATTCATCCCATCTTTCATAAGGAAATAAGGCATAAGGAACTGCAAGTGCAGGAATCTTGCATAGAACTCAGAGTGCCCGAGTAACTCAGTGGGTCAGGCAGCATCTGAGGAAGACATTGATAAGTGAAGTTTCTGGTCAGGAAGTCTGAAGAGTACCAACCCCAAACTTTACCTATCTACTCTGAGTAACTCGAGCATTTTACAATATTTAACACGAAAGATAGACACAAAATGCTGGAGCAACTCAAGGGGTCAGGCAGCATCTCTGAAGAAAAAGAATAGGTGACATTTCAGGTCGAAATCTTTCTTCAGTCTGAGAGTCAAGGGAAAGGAAATGAGAGATATAGACGGTGCAATGGAGAGATCAAATGAATGAAAGATATGCAAAAAAATAACAATGATCAAAGAAACTGGCCATTGTTAGCTGTGGGCTGGATGAAAACAAGCTAAACAAACACAGATGTTGCTACAATTTGCTAGGTGGCACTTAAGGGCCTGTCCTGCTTAGGCGACTTCTTAGGCGAGTTTAGGAGATTCTGCGCTCGCCACATGGTCGCAGGTGGTCTCCTTCATGGTCGGGAGGAGTTCTCACATTCTGGGAACTAGTCCCGGCCTCAGTATACTCGTTATGCCAGCCGTCGGTACTCTGGGCTATTTTTTTACTCATGGACATTTTTCATCAGGCTGACAAAATGTCCTGACTTACCTGATGCCCCGAGTACCTACGGCTGGCATAACGAGCCGCTACAATATATCAATGGACTCATACGGCCTCCTAAGGATTCGTTACGAACATTCTGCGAGTTTGGAAACTCGGGAGAATTCGTGAATAACTCAGGAGAATTCTTGAATAACTCGGGAAAGTGGGACAGGCCCTGTAATCATTTTTGCTGACTAGTCATTTTCAATGACTCATTGCGAAAAAAGAGCATGTAAACAGCAGCACGTGATTAAGTCGTAGATAGTCGTAGCTTGTCTTCCACATAGTCGTAGGAGGTCTTCCACATAGTCGTAGGAGGTCTTCCGCTTGGTCGTAGGAGGTCTTCTACATAGTCGTAGGATGCATTTGATATCCTTTTCGGTGATTCAACAAGACTGTGACAGTCGCTTGCACTCGCAAAATAAGTCGCCTAAGTGGGACAGGCCCTTTACATTGAATAGTATGCTTAGTGAAATTTTCCCAACTTCATGCCAACTTCTAGCTAACATATTAAACAGAGCTTCTGATCGGCACAGTTCTTCAAGGGGACATGTTTTCAGAGGAATGGCATACCGCTTTCACTGTTTAGTCTTCCAGTTTAAGTAATGATAATTGAGATCCACAATAATATCGATTTAAGCTAGACATTCTAATGCATCACAATTTACATGTAAAATAGTTATTGCAGTTTTGATCATGAGCCAACACAGAAAACTTTGGTAGCGTCTGAGAAACGGGAACGGGTATTGGAATTGGTTATTGTTGTCACTTGTGCAGGGATATAGTGAAAAACTGTTTTGAGTGTGTCGAGGCAAATCATGAGTAAATCAGGTTATACTAAAGAGAAAGTGAACAAAGTGCAAAACATAGTGTTACAGCTACAGAGAAAGTGCAGATTTAGAAAAGTACAGGGACCACAATAGATTGGAGGAACAGGAATTCATCCTTCTTGAATCTGGTGGTAGGTGCTTTCAAGTGTTTGTATTTTTTGCTCAATGGGATAGGGGGAAGAGAGATTCACTGGCGCGTTAATGGTCTTTGATTAAGTTGGCTGCATTTCTGAGGCAGTGTGAAGCATAGATGGAATCAATGAGAAGGAAACTAGTTTGAGTGATGGACTGGGTTGTGTTCACAACTTTCAGCAATTTCTTGCAGGTTTGGACAGGGTGGATGAGTGTTTGTCGTATCAAGTTAAGATGCATCTGGATTTGATGCTTTCTATAGTACATCTGAGAAACTAATAGGAGTCTTTGGAGAAATATCAAGATTCCTTAATCATCTGAGGATGTACAGGTGTTGGTGGTCTTCATTGGCCATGGCAACAATATGGACCAGGAAAAATTGTTGCCGATATTTAAATCTAAGAACTTAATGCTCTCGAGCATCTCCACTTCAGCACCTTTGATAGAAACGAGGGTTTGTACTCCACCCCACTTCCTGAAATCAATGACCAGCTCCTTAATCAGCTTAGTTTGGTTTATTGTCACGTGTACCAAGGTATAGTGAAATGATTTTGTTGCGTGTTAACCAGCCAGTGGAAAAGCAATACATGATTACAAACGGGCCATTCACATTGCACAGTACATGATAAAGGAATAACTTTTAGTGCAAGGTAAACCCAGTAAAGTCCAATCAAAGATAGCCCGAGAGTCCCCGATACGGTAGATAGTAGTTCAGGACTGCTCTCTGGTTGTGGTTGGATGATTCAGTTGCCTGATAACAGCTGGGAAGAAACTGTCCCTGAATCTTGCTCATATTCAGGGAGAGGTTGGTGTCTTGACACCATGCTAGTAAACTCTCTGGAGGGAGAATTGATGGGGTCAGGTTATTAAAGAGGAGCTTTAACTTTTGGGGAACATTGTCCATTAACCACAGTGACAAAGAGCAGCTGTGAGCTCAAGGTTGCAACTGCTTGGGTGTTTGGTACATTCTAATCACCCTATGTAGATAAGCAAGCCTGTTTGTTCTGCAGTGCATATGTGTTCTGTGTGAAAATGTTAGTTGAATGTCCCGTGTCTTTTGTCTGCCTGTCACGTTCAGTCTTCAATCCTTTCGTTGTAATTCCATAGTTTCTTTGTTTTGGTAGTTACTATATGATATGTTCAGTTTTAGTTAGGGTCTGCAGATGCTTTGCTCTGATGCCGTATAACCATTGTAACTGAATAAAAAGTTTACAACCCCAATGCTGGACTCGGCAAATCATTGAGAATTCAGTGACCCTGCTCTCTGTACTTTACCCTGTTATTGTTTGAGGTCTGCCTCACAATGGATACAAACACAGACACAAACACGAACACAATACTCTGGGTTGAGGCCACATGTAAAGGCCACGTCAGGGCTTTAAGTGTTTTAGTTACTTTGGCTCCGTTAATTCTTCATCTCCTTAGGGAGTCCGTCTGCATCAAGAATGAATTGCTCTCCCTCCAGTTGTGTGGGGTGTGAGCTGATGCAGCTCATGTAGAAATTGTTGAGGCTTCTACAGACGAGGAAGGTGGTGGATGGTAGGCTGGATGGGTAGATAGCCTGTGAGGTGTTGCAATGTGAGGTGGTCTTGTGAAGGCACTGATATTGGTTTGCATGCCTTCTGATGAGTTTGGAGGATTTTGCAGAGACAGAATTAATGCCATCTTGTCATTTCTTTCAGTAACATTTAACAGAACATGTACCAAGACCATTGTATTTATTATGGAGACATAAGGAACTGCAAATGCTGGAATCTTGAGTAGAACAGAGTGCCCGAGTAACTCAGTGGGTCAGGCAGCATCAGAGGAGGGCAACGATAAACGAAGATTCTGGTTAGGATGTCTGAAGAGTACCAACATCAAGTGTTACGTAACCACCCCGAGTAACTAGAGCATTTTACAATATTTATTACAAAAGACAGACACAAAATGCTGGAGTAACTCAATAGGTCAGGCAGCATCTCTGGAGAAAAGGAATACCTGTAGGTGACATTTCCGATCAAAATCATTCTACAGACTGAGAGTCGAGGGAAAGGAAAACTAGATATATAGATGGTGTAATAGAGAGACCAAAATGAATGAAAGATATGCTAATATAACAATGATCAAGGAAACTGGCCATTGCTAGCTGTGGGCTAGATGAAAATGAATTATACAAACACAGATGTTGCTACAGTTTGTTTGGTGGCACTTATATTGAATAGCAAGTTGAGTGAAATTTTCCCTTATAACCATATAACATATAACTTATGCCAACTTTCAGCTAACATATTAAACAACACTTCTGATGGGCACTGTTCTTCAAGGGGAGATGTTTTCACAGAGGAATTTCAGGTTCTCTGTCTAAAAAAGGGTCCCAACAGGAAATGTTACCAATTCTTTCCTTCCTCAGATATTGCCTGACCAGCTGAGTTCCTCCAGTACTTTGTGATTTGCTTCTCTTTGTTTTCACCTCCTCCACAGTCAACAATGGATCATTGTGGGCTCCTTCACCATCGTTGCCGGATCTGATTTGTTCTGTATCTTTTCATACCTCTAGATTTCCTTCTCCGCTGACTGTCAGTCTGAAGAATGGTCCCAACCCGAAATGACATCTATTCCGTTTCTCCAGAGATGCTGCCTGTCCCGCTGAGTTACTGCAGCATTTTGTGTTAATCTTTGGAGTTAACCTGTTCAGTGTTCTGCATTCAGAAGCGGTGCACCATTGAGGGGAAAAAAAGGTGAGGAAACTGGGGAAAATCCTAACGGGAAAATTTTCTTCAGACTGAATCGTTTGATAATACTTTAGCAGCATGGTTCCCAAAGGCAGCTGTCGTGCCATTCCTCTGTGAAAACATCTCCCCTTGAAGAACAGTGCCCATCAGAAGCGCTGTTTAATATGTTCGTTGAAAGTTGGCATGAGGGAAAATTTCACTCAACATGCTATTGAATCTAAGTGCCACCGAGCAAACATTTGTGTTTGTATAACTCGTGACAAAGAGCAGCTGTAATCTCAAGGTTGCAACTGTTTGGGTGTTTGGTACATCCTAATCACCCTATGTAGATAAGCAAGCCTGTTTGTTCTGCAGTGCAGTGTGTTCTGTCTGGAAATGCTAGTGGAATGTCCCGTGTCTTTTGTTTGCCTGTCACGTTCAGTCTTCAGTCATTTACTTGTAATTCCATAGTTTCTTTGTTTTGGTAATTATGATATGTTCAGTTTTTAGTTAGGGTCTGCAGATAGTTTAATGTTTGCTCTGATGCCGTAATACCATTGTGCCTGAATAAAACGTTTTCAACCCCAATGCTGGACTTGGCAAATCATTGAGAATTCAGTGACCCTGCACTCTCTATATCCATCCTGTACTCCACCCTGTCATTGTCCGAGGTCTGCCTTACAATGGATGCAAATACAGACACAAACACGGTACTCTGGGTTGAGGCCACGTCAGGGCTTTAAGTGTTGTGGTTACTTTGGCTCCGTTAATTCTTCATCTCCTTCGGCAGTCCGTCTGCATCAAGAATGAATTGCTCCCGCTCCAGTTGTGTGGGGTGTGAGCTGATGCGGCCAATGTAGATATTGTTGAGGCTTCTACAGATGGGGCAGGTGCTGGATGGTAGACTGGGTGGGTCGATAGCCTGTGAGGTGGTGCAATGTGAGGTGGTCCTATGAGGACAATCATATTGGTTTGCATGCCTTCCGATGCGTTTGGAGGATTTTGCGGAGACAGAATTAATGGCATATTTTCAGTATATACAGTAACATTTAACAGGACATGTACTAAGACTGTTATATTTATTATGGAGACATACGGAACTGCAAATGCCTGAATCTTGCGTAGAACTCAGAGTGCCCGAGTAACTCAGCGGGTCAGGCAGCATCAGAGGAGGACATCAATAAGCAAAGTATCTGGTCAGGATGTCTGAGGAAGAGTACCAACCCCAAACGTTACCTAACCACTCTGAGTAACTCTAACATTTTACAATATTTATTACAAAAGACAGACACAAAATGCTGGAGTAACTCAATAGGTCAGGCAGCATCTCTGGAGAAAAGAAATAGGTGCCATTTTGGATCGAAATCCTTCTTCAGACAGTCAAGGGGAAGGGAAATGAGAGATATAGATGGTGTAATAGAGAGAGATAGATGGAGTTCAAATGAATGAAAGATATACAAAAAAGTAACAATGCTCAAGGAAACGGGCCATTGTTAGCTGTGGGCTAGAATAAAACGAGATATACAAACACAGATGTTGCCACAGTTTGCTAGGTGGCTCTTAGATTGAATAGAATGTTGAGTGAAATTTTCCTTCATGCTAACATATTAAACAGCGCTTCTGATGGGCACTGTTCTTCAAGGAGAGATGTTTTCACAGAGGAATGGCACGACAGCTGCCTTTGGGAACCATGCTGGTAAAGTTTTATCAAACGATTCGGTCTAAAGACAATTTGTACGTTGGGATTTTTCCCTGTTTCCTCACTTTTTTTCCCTCAATGGTGCACCACTTCACTGAAGAAGATCATTGAAGATCAAGAATGCAGAACACTGAAAAGGGTTAATTCCAAAGATAGACACAAAATGCTGAAGTAACTCAGCGGGACAGGCAGCACCTCCGGAGAAAAAGAATAGATGTCATATTGGGTTGGGACCATCCTTCAGACTGAGAGTCAGGGGAGAAGGAAAACTATAGGTATGAAAAGGTACAGAACAAATTTGAGGTGGCACCGATGGTGAAGAAGCCCACAATGATCCATTGTTGACTGTTGAGGTGATAAAAAATCGAAGCAAATCACAAAGTGCTTGAGGAACTCGGCTGATCAGGCAACATCTGAGGAAGAGAACCATTCTGGTTTAATCCATCACTTGTGTCCAATGGAAATCCCACCTCATCAAAACAGATAACCAACAGATTGTTTGGACAGAACTTGGTCGTTGAAATGGCGACTGCCTCACACATACAAAAAACATTGGTTTGTAAGTGTAGGGTCTGCAATCCCTGAACCTGCCAAACTACCTACTTGCCGTGAGATACACTGTAGTAGCCATTTAGCTTAACTCAGTATGTTATAACTATAACCAATTACCTTTGACTTTAACTTTTATCTGCCTGTAATTATGTAGGTGGGATTTATACGTAGTCTGAGGTGTGTTTGTGGCTGGGATTCTCGCGCAGACTCCCAAGGAGTTAAGTTTAGTTCGTAGAAGATCGGGGAGAGGACATTGCTTTTGACCATGCATGAGCATGACCACGATTGAAATGTACTTATACAAAAAGAAACTAGTATGAATTATCTTACTGTTTGTACTACTACAATAAAGAAACCATTAATACAGAGATTGTTTTGGAGAAATTTATCTTTCAACGGCATTGAATGTCTCATGGAGAGCTCGTGAGTGCGTATTAATGACGCTTCAATCTGTCACATTAATTTCCCAAAGGTAATGGTACCTAATTCCAAATGGATCAAAATTTAGATGTTTGCATCAAATCTTTAGATCTTGCTGGATCTCAACCATCGCTGAATTGCAATGAGATCCATGTAGACAAATGGTGACAGAAAATGTCCAAAATAAGCCACCAGAAATCAATGGGCTTATGACTTCATGATTCCTGGCAGCTCCCAGACAAGAGCATTCCACTGGCTATCTTAACATTAGGCTTGTAGTTAGTTTCCATTGTGATGATTTGATTAATCACAGAATTATACAGATTTATAATATGGTGTGGACAGAAGGTCATTCAACTTAGTATTTCCATCCTGACCTAAAAAAATATTACATTTGGTTCATCACATTACTGGTGTGCCTCAGGGTTTGGTGTTGGGCTCGTTAATGTTTATCAACTACATCGATGATTTGGATGAGAACATACAGGGCAAGAATAGCAAGTTTGCTGATGATATAAAAGGGGGTGGTTTTGCAGATAGTGAAGATCGTTGTGAAAGATTGCTGCAGGATCTTGATTGATTGGCCAGGTGGGCTGAGTTGATGGAATTTACTACAGAGAAATGTGAGGTGTTGCATTTTGGCACGTCTAACAAGGGAAGGACCCACACAGTGAATGATAGGCTTCTGGGGAGTGTTGTAGAGCAGAGGTATCTAGGAGTGTAGGTGCATGGTTCCTTGAAGGTTGAGTTGCAGGTAGATAACGTGGTCAAAAAGTCCTTTGGAACATTGGCTTTCATGTCAGAGTAGTGAGTATAGAAGTTGGGAGGTCATATTGCAGTTCTTTAAGACATTGGTGAGAACGCATTTAGAATATTGTGTTCAGTTCTGGGCACCATGTTATAAGAAAGATATTGTGAAGCTTGAATGGGTTCAGAGAAGATTTACGAGGATGTTGCCAGGACTAGAGAGTCTGAGCTATAGGGTGAGGTTGAGTAGGCTGGATATCTATTCCTTGGAGTGCAGGAGACTGAGGGGGTGATCTTATTGAGGTGTATAGAATCAAGAGACGAATAGTACAGGTAGATGCACAGAATCTCTTGCCCAGAGTAGGGAAATCGAGGACCAGAAGACATAGATTCAAGGTAAAGGGCAAAAGATTTAATAGAATTCTGAGGGGTAACTTTTTCATACAAAGAGTGGTGGGTGTGTGGAAAAAGCTGCCATAAGAGGTAGTTGAGGCTGGGATTATTCCAACACTTAAGAAACAGTTAGACAGGTACATAGATAGGACAAGTTTTGGTGGTTATGGACAGCGCAGGCTGGTGGGACTAATGTAACTGAGACATGTTGACCAGTGTGGGCAAGTTGGGCCAAAGAGCCTGTTTCCACCCTATACTGAAGAAGGGTTTCGGCCCAAAATGTTGCCTATTTCCTTCGCTCCATAGGTGCTGCTGCACCCGCTAAGTTTATCCAGCACTTTTGTCTACCTTCACTCTATGACTCTCTGATTCTAAACTAAGCTAAATTAAACTAAACTAAATTGAACAAACCACGTTCACTGTTTGGTCGTGTTCAAGAAGGAACTGCAGATGCTGGAAAATCGAAGGAACACAAAAATGCTGGAGAAACTCAGCGGGTGCAGCAGCATCTACGAAGCGAAGGAAATAGGTAACGTTTTGGGCCGAAACCCTTTTTCAGACTGATAGGGGGTAGCAGGGTGAAGGAAGGAAACAAAGGAGGAGGAGGAGCTCGAGGGCTGGGTGATGGGAGGAGACAGCTCGAGGGCTAAGGAAGGGGAGGAGACAGCAAGGGCTAACAAAATTGGGAGAATTCAATGTTCATGCCCGTCGGATGCAGGCTCCACAAGCGGAATATGAGGTGCTGTTCCTCCAATTTCCGGTGTTGCTCACTCTGGCAATGGAGGAGACCCAGGACAGAGAGGTCGGATTGGGAATGGGAGGGGGAGTTGAAGTGCTGAGCCACCGGGAGGTCAGGTAGGTTCTTGCGGACCGAGCGGAGGTGTTCGGCGAAACGATCGCCCAACCGCCGCTTAGTCTCACCGATATAGATCAGCTGACATCTAGAGCAGGGCACGCAGTAGATGAGGTTGGAGGAGATACAGGTGAACCTCTGTCGCACCTGGAACGACTCCTTGGGTCCTTGAATGGAGTCGAGGGGGGAGGTAAAGGGACAGGTGTTGCATTTCTTGCGGTTGTAACGGAAAGTGCCCGTGGAGGGGGTGGTACGGGAGGGAAGGGAAGAATTGACAAGGGAGTTGCGGAGGGAGCGGTCTTTGCGGAAGGCAGACATGGGGGGAGATGGGAAGATGTGGCGAGTGATGGGGTCACGTTGGAGGTGGCAAAAATGACGTAGGATTATTTGTTTGTGATGGCTGGTGGGGTGAAAGGTGAGGACTAGGTGGACTCTGCCCTTGTTGCGAGTGCTGGGATGGGGAGA
Organism: Amblyraja radiata; assembly: GCF_010909765.2. Taxonomy (NCBI): domain Eukaryota; kingdom Metazoa; phylum Chordata; class Chondrichthyes; order Rajiformes; family Rajidae; genus Amblyraja; species Amblyraja radiata. The sequence goes on along the minus strand of NC_045973.1, from coordinate 37,607,676 downwards.
GAGAGCAGTGTTGCGGGGTATGGAAGAGACCCTGGTGCTAGCCTCATCTAGGGAGGAGGAGGGGAATCCCCAGCTTCACACGGGATGGCTGGTCCCCTAACGCAATATTCTACCTCTACACCAATTCCAATATTGGTGGCCAGTGGGGGTGGGGGGGGGGGGGGGGGGGGGGGAAGGCTTTCTGGAGCGCTAGTATGGGTGTGGTGAGCTGAAGGGACTGGTTTCCAGAGGGCTAGTATGGACATTGTGGGCTGAATAGATTCTTGGGCTGGCGGCTCAGTCACTCAAGCCTGTTGTGCTGGCAGCTCACTCACGGCTCGTGGGCTGGCAGTTGACTCACGGATATTCCTTAAAATGCCACTTCAAGCAGGGTGCAAGGCCACCAAATTCAGAGGGCAGTGTCCTGCCACTTCAAGCAGGGTGCAAGGCCACCAACTTCAAGTGCAATGTCCTGCCACTTCAAGCAGGGTGCAAGGCCATCAGACTCAAGTGCAGTGTCCTGCCACTTCAAGCAGGGTGCAAGGCCACCAAACTCAAGTGCAGTGTTCTGCCACTTCAAGCAGGGTGCAAGGCCACCAAATTCAAGTGCAGTGTCCTGCCACTTCAAGCAGGGTGCAAGGCCACCAAATTCAAGTACAGTGTCATACCATTTCAAGCAGGGTGCAAGGCCACCAACTAAAGTGCAGTTTCCTACCACTTCAAGCAGGGTGCAAGGCCACCAAATTCATATACAGTTTTATACCATTTCAAGCAGGGTGCAAGGCCACTAAAGATAGAGAGGTGTGATCTCTCCCTACCCCATCTTGCAGAGACTGAGCCACGCCCACATTTCTGGGTTTTATAGTCTCTCCCCCCCTCCCACCAGAAAGGGCATGGCCTTCATGGCGTGATTGAGAGGAGAGAGAATCTCAACATTTTTTAAACACTAATAACCCTTTTATTCTTTATCTATGGGAAAAATCCTCAGCACCTGATGAGCGGAGGACACTAAATAAGATCGCCAAAAATCATAGCCGTATGTGGTAGCTTTTTTTCTAAAATCAATATACAGCGCAAACGGGAAGTGGTCAAGATTAGACTTTTAATTATATAGAAGGCAACACCACTTTTCAAAAAGGCAACACCACTTTTCAAAAAGGCAGCTTTAGCATTTTCAAATAAAAGGCAGCTTTAGCATTTTGAAACCAAAGGAAGCTTTAGCATTTTGAAACCAAAGGCAGCTTTAGCATTTTGAAACCAAAGGCAGCTTTAGCATTTTCAAACCAAAGGCAGCTTTAGCATTTGCAAACCAAAACACACTTTTGCATTTTCAAACCACATTAAGGGCCCTCACAGATCAGTAAAACCACTCACAGTTTAGTGGACATGTCCACTAACAATTCAGTGTTATTCACAGCTCAGAGAGTCGCGCCCTCTCCCTCCCCCATCTTGCAGAGAACTGAGGCACCTCCACACTTCCGGAATTTATAGTCCCTCTCCCTCCCACCAGAAGGGGCGTGGCTTTCATGGCGTGATTGACAGGAGAGAGAATCTCAACATTTTTTAAACATTAATAAGTCTTTTATTTTTAATCGATGGGAAAAACCCTCTTGTCCTGCGCAGCGGAGGGGGACTCGGAGTAAGATGGCCAAAAATCACAGCCGTAAGTGTTAGCATTTTTTCCAAAATCAATATGCAGTACAACAGGAAGTGGTCAAGATCAGAGTTTTAATTATATAGATGGTTACTTTGACTCTGTTAATTCTTCATCTCCTTCGGCAGTCCGTCTGCATCAAGAATGAATTGCTTCCCTCCAGTTGTGTGGGGTGTGAGCTGATGCAGCCAATGTAGAAATTGTTGAGGCTTCTACAGATGGGGCAGGTGCTGGATGGTATGCTGGGTGGGTAGATAGCCTGTGAGGTGGTGCAATGTGAGGTGATCCTATGAGGACCCTGATATTGGTTTGCATGCTCTCCGATGAGTTTGGAGGATTTTGCAGAAACAGAATTAATGGCAGTGTTTCAGTGCTTTCAGTACACATACTAAGACCGTTATATTTATTATGGAGACATAAGGAACTTCAAATGTAGCAATCTTGTGTAGAACTCAGAGTGCCTGAGTAACTCAGCAGGTCAGGCAGCATCTGAGGAGGACATTGAGAAGCAATGTTTCTGGTCAGGAAGTCTGAAGAGTACCATCCCCAAAGGTTACCTATCCACCCTGAGTAACTCATGCATTGTACAATATTTATTACGAAAGATAAACCCAATTTGCTGGAGTAACTCAACGGGTCATGCAGCATCTCTGGAGAAAAGGAATTTCAGATCAAAATCTTTCTTCAGACTGAGAGTCAAGGGAAAGGGAAATGAGAGATATAGACGATGTAATAGAGAGATCAAATGAATGAAAGATATGCAAAAAAAATAACAATGATCAAGGAAACTGGCCATTGTTAGCTGTGAGCTGGATGAAAGCAAGTTTTCCAAATACAGATGTTGCTACAGTTTGCTTGGTGGTTCTTAGATTGAATGGCATGTTGAGCGAAATTTTCCCTCATGCAAACTTCCAGCTAACATATTAAACAACACTTCTGATGGGCTCTGTTCTTCAAGGGGAGATGTTTTCACATAGGAATGGCACGGCAGCAGCCTTGGGAAACCGTGCTGGTAAAGTATTATCAAATGATTCAATCTGAAGAAAGGTCTCGACCTGAAACATTACCTATTCCTTATCTCCAGAGATGCTGCCTGACCTGCTGAGTTACTCATTTTGTGTCCATCTTTGGTTATAAAATGGGATCAGCAGAGAATAAGATCATTTGGTAAGAAAACAAACAAGTCAATGCCGTGGTAAAAGCTAGCTTCTTTCAGCTTCGGACGATAGTTAAAATAAAACAATTCCTCCACTTTGATGACCTCGAAAAGATCATCCACACATTTATCTCCTCCCGCCTAGACGGCATCTCTCTTTACACGGGCATCAGCCAATCTTCCCTGTCCTGCCTACAACTGGTCTAAAACACCGCAGCGAGACCCCTGACGGGCACCCGAAAAAGGGACCACATCACCCCGATCCTGGCCTCTCTCCACTGGCTCCCTGTGCGGTTCCGTATACATTTTAAGACCCTCCTCTATGTCTACAAAGCCCTCAATGGGCTTGCCCCCTCCTATATTAAAAGTCTTCTCACCCACCACTCCACCTCCAGGTCTCTCAGATCGGCCGACTTGGGGCTGCTGAATATCCCGCGGTCTAGGCATAAGCTTAGGGGCGACCGCGCCTTTGCGGTTGCAGCTCCTAGACTGTGGAACAGCATCCCCCTTCCCATCAGAACTGCCCCCTCCAGCGACTCCTTTAAGTCAAGACTAAAAACTTATTTATACTCCCAAGCCTTTCCTGACGTCCACTGAGCGAGGGCTATATGTATATATGTATGTAGTTTGTTTGTTTATACTATTCTTATAACAAATGTAAAGCACTTTGGCAAACGCGAGTTGTTTGTTAAATGTACTATATAACTAAATGTGACTTGACTTGACTTGACTTGAGTCATACAATTAAAAAACAACAGACTCAAAAACACATTTTAACATGAACATCCACCACAGTGACTCCTACACATTCCTCACTGTGATGGAAGGCGAAATAAAGTTCCAAGTCCTTCCCTTGTGTTCTTCCTTGGTCGGGGAGCTTGAGCCCCCGTTGACGGGATGACCTTGACTCCTGTAGCCGGTGGCGTTCAGGCCCTCCACGTCGAGGCGATCAGCTTGTGCATCGGGGGGCTGTCAGCTCCCCGCGCCGGGCGATCAAACCTCGCGTCGGGGCTGGTTGAACCTTCTGCAGCGTTGGACTTCCCGACTAGCCTCTCCCGAGACTGCGAGCCCTTGTTGGTAAGTCCGCAGGCCACGGTGGGAGCGATCCCAGGCAAGGGATCCGCTCCGATGTTAAGTCCATACCCCCCGGTGGGGCTCATGACAGTCCGAGGCGGCTACCAGCTCCAGCGATGGTAGGTCACAATTTGGTTGTACCTGACGGGTAACCTTTTCACACAAAAAATGGTGGGTGTGTGGAACAAACTGCCAGAAGAGGTAGTTGAAGCTGGGACTATTCCTGCGCTTAAGAAACAGTTAGACAGGTCCATTGTTACAAGTTTTGTCTGGGATTATAAGAATCATAGAATAAGTAAAAAACACTTATGTAAATCAAAGATAAATGGAGGTCTGGCTTTGCCAAATTTCTTATTTTATTTTTGGGCAGTCCATATTAAAAACATGAATTTTTGGCTGGAAGAAATGGACCAACAACCAGATTGGCTAATGATGGAAAAGGAAGACTGTCTACCTTTTGAAATTGGACCGATCATATTTGCCCCCACAAAACTGCACAAAAAAACCTATAAAGAAAACCCCATAATACATAGTGGAATACGAATTTGGAAACAAATAAAAAAAGATTTAAAATTGAATAATATACCACTCTGCCTTCCCATTGTAAATAATCCTTTGTTCAAATCATCCTTTATGGACAAAGGTTTCACACAATGGAAAAATCATGGAATCAAAAATATAGGACATCTTTATGGGAAAGGTACTTTTCTTTCATTTCAAGAGTTACAACTGAATTATGGACTGCACTCAAATAATTTTTTCAGATATCTACAAATTAGAGATTATGTTAAATCTAATACACAAGTTTACAAGAATAGGGAATCAGAAATTCTTGATGAGTGTCTGAACAAGCATCCTAATACTGAAAAACTAATAGCTTATATTTATAACACCCTACTAAATAACGAGGTACCACCGACCGAACTACATAGATACAAATGGGAAATTGAAATAGGTCATCCTATCACGAAAGATATGTGGGACGAAAGTTTACAACAAATACATCAATGTTCATTAAATGCCAGACATATTTTAATACAATTCAAGGTCTTACATAGACTACACTTCTCTAAAATAAAACTAAATAGAATCTTCCCACAAATCTCTCCTATTTGTGATAAATGTCTACATTTAGAGGCTAATTTAACACATACTTTTGCAAACTGTATAAAACTTAAACATTTCTGGACAGATATTTTTGAAATAACTTCAAAAGTTATTAATACAAAACTGGACCCAGACACAAAATTAATAATACTTGGAATATCAGAACAAAGCTTAACACTCACAACAAACCAAAGAAACTTCCTCAATTACAGTATAATAACCGGAAAAAAATTAATATTAAAATTTTGGAAAGGCCCTACAACCCCCACAATCAAAATGTGGATTACGGAAATGTCGGAGACCCTATACTTAGAAAGAATTAGACTTGTCTTAATGGACAAACAAGATCTTTTCCATAAAATTTGGGCTCCATTCATTAACTATCTGAAGGGATAGACTGGCACAGCACGAGGACCCAGCTGAAACTTGAACTCAGGAACAGATGAAAAACTATACTCTATACTTTATAACCTACGAACCTATCTCCATTGATGTATCACAGGTAACCCATTCCACCTCCCTTGTTTTTCTGTTGTGTTTTTTTTTGCTTTCTTTTTTATTTGTAACTTTCTACCCTCTCTTTTTCTCGCTTTCTATAAAAAATAAAAATACTAGAAGCAGAAGTAATTGATAATGGAAAATTTTAATAATGTATGACTGATGTATATGAAAAGTTTTTTTTCTACTATAATATGTAACTACATTGTATAATATGTCTACTTCTAATAAATAAATAAATAAAAATAAATAAATAAATAAAAACAGTTAGGCAGGTACATGTGTAGGACAAGTTTGGGTGGATATGGACCAAGCGCAGGCTGGTGGGACAAGTGTAGCTGGGACATGTTGGCCGGTGTGGGCAAATTGGGCCGAAGGGACTGTTTCAACATTGCATCACACTATGACTCTATACTAAGCTAAACTAAACTAACCTAAACTAAACATACCACGTTCATTATTTGGTCTTATGTTTTAAGTAATGATAATTGAGATCCACAATAATATCGATTTAAGCTGGAAAATCTAATGCATCATAATAGGGGAATAACGTTTAGTCAAGGTAAAGCCAGTAGAGTCTGATTAAAGATAAATCCGCCAATGAGGTAGATAGTAGTTTGGAACTGCTCTCTGGATGGTTTAGTTGCCTGGGTAGAAACTGCCCCTGAATCTTGCTCATATTGAGGGAGAGGTTGTTGTCTTGACACCATGCAGTAAACTCTCTGTAAAGAGAATTGATGTGGTCAGGTTATTAAAGAGGAGCTTTAACTGCTGGGGAACATGCCCATTAACCACAGTGACAAAGAGCAGCTGTGAACTCAAGGTTGCAACTGCTTGGGTGTTTGGTACATCCTAATCACCCTATGTAGATAAGATACAGTATGTTCTGCGTGAAAATATTAGTTGAATGTCCCGTGTCTTTTGTCTGCCTGTCACGTTCAGCCTTCAGTTCTTTAGTTGTAATTCGATAGTTTCTCTGTTTTGGTAATGATATGCTCAGTTTTTAGTTAGGGTCTGCAGATAGTTTAATCTTTGCTCTGATGCCGTATAACCACTGTGCCTGAATAAAAAGTTTTCAACCCCACTGCTGGACTCGGCAAATCATTGAGAATTCAGTGACCCAGCACTCTCTATATCCATCCTGTACTCCACCCTGTCATTGTTTGAGGTCTGCTTTACAATGGATACAAACAGAGACACAAACACAAACATGGTACTCTGGATTGAGGCCACATGTAAATGCTACATCAGGGATTTAAGTGGTGGTTACTTTGGCTTCGTTAATTCTTCATCTCCTTCGGCAGTTCGTCTGCATCAAAAAATAATTGCACCCCTTCCAGTTGCTCCCCCTCCTATTGATTCCATTTATACCTCACCTCAGCAAGACCAGCAGCATGATCAAGGAAGAGTGGCAACCTGGCCACTCCCTCTTCTCCCCTCTCCCATCAGGCAATAGGTATAGAAGCGTGAAAACGTACACCTCCAGATTCAGGGACAGTTTCTTCCCAGCTGTTATCAGCCAACTGAAACATCCTACCACAGCCAGAGAGCAATGGTGAATGACTACCTACCTCGTAGATGACCCTCGGACTATCCTTAATCGGACTTTGCTGGCTTGACTTTGCACAACACGTTATTCCCTTATCGTGTATCTTTACAGTGTAAATCGCTCGATTGCCATTATGTGTTGTCTTTTTGCTGACTGGTTTGCACGCAACAAAAGCAACCTAAGTACAAGTGAGAATAAACTAAACTGATCTTCTTGTCCCACTATTTTTCTGCTCCATTCCAAAAACCTTCTCAAAGTATGCCTACCTTGAAAAAGTTGAGGACACTGTTCAGTCCATCACTGGCTCTGACCTCCCCACCATCCAATGGATTTATCGGAGTCACTGTCTCAAAAAAGCAGCCAACATCATCAGAGACCCACACCATCCTGGCAACACACTCATCCCACCACTGACATCGGGAAGAAGGTACAGGAGCCTGAGAACTGTAATGTCCAGGTTCAGGGACAGTATCTTCACTTCAGCCATCAGGCTATTAAATACTACAACCTCATAAGCTCTGAACTACAATTAGTATTATTGCACTGTTATTGTTTGTTTATTGGGTATGTGTGTTTGTGCATATATGCATATATAAACAATTGTGAGTATGTGTATGTATTCACACTGAACTTTTTTATTCTCTCTCATTTATCATATTATTTACAGTGTACTATGTTTACATATTCTGTTGTGCTGCAGCAAGTAAGAATTTCATTGTTCTATCTGGGACATCTCTATACCTATAAAAGTATCATCTTGTATGTGTGTGTGTGTATATGTTTTTGTATTTTTGCCAAAACGCTACGCGGTAGCGCTTAAATTTTTACATATTCTGAATCACATTTTCCCCCTCTACACAGTGATCAGGTTCACTTAAGATTTCATTCTATATTTCACATGTTATCGACGACGCAATGGGACGTTGTCAACGGTAACCGCAGCATGAGGTTGCTTCCCCAGTACCAATATCTGAAGGGGCTGCTCCTCAAGTTCTTGTTGCATTTTGAATGAATGAATGTTTATTCGCCAAGTATTCACATACAAGGAATTTGACTTGGTGCTCCGCATGCAAGTGACACATAAACATTAAACATAAACATTATTGATTAAACATGTGGATTAAATAAAATACCACAGCAAAAGGTCCCTCGATCCTGGTGTTTGGACACCAGGCAGGGAATGGGGAGGGTCCATGGGGGGGGGGGGGGATCTCCCTCTCGGTTTGCTCCTGAGCCTGGCCGAGATGCCCATTCGCAGGTCCAGGCAGTGGGTGTTCGACTGTTGCACCAGAGTTGGCTGCCTGCCCCTCTTCCGAGCCTATGACCGAGATCGCGTGTACCTGTAGAGGGAACACGCAGTGTCCACGGGGACGCTGGAGGCCTTCCGTCAATGCTGGTCGCCACGGGGGGAGGTAAATGCTGCGCGCTGCCATCGAGGGAGAGAGAGGGTCCGCAACCCCCCCCCCCCCCCCCCCACCACACACGTTGAGTCCTCCCTGCCCATCCCTCCCTGCAAACCCCCTCAACCACCGCCCATCCCTCCCCCCCCCCCCCCCCCCCCCCCCCCCAATGTGGGGACCATTGATTGCCTCCATAAATTACACAATTTTTCTTGTGAGCACCGACACCGTCCCCCGTACGGCCCCCCCCCCCCCCCCCCCCACCCCCGGGTTGGGGAACGGGCTCAATGGGTCCCACTTGGTCTAGTATGACAGTAAAGCACTCTTGACTCTTTTGACTCTTGCCTCCTGAAAAGAAGGGTCCCAACCCGTCGCCTGTCCATTTCAATACACAGATGCTGTCTGGCCCACTGAGTTCCTCCAGCACTTTGTGCTTTGCTCAAGAAACCAGCATCTGTAGTTCCGTGTGCCGTCAATTGCTAAGATTTTTGCATCGATAATTGTAAAATAGTTTGCGATATAAGTACTGAAACCCTTAGCTAACCCACGCTTTCCCGTGAAACAAGTCATTTTTTTAACATTATATCTCTAAACCATTGGAGGTGGAAGGTTTACTTTCAGGAATCCCGTCGGGTTCTTGGAAGACCTAAGTTAATCATCGCCAAGCCTCCACTTGGTCTCACCGATGTAGAGCAGCCGCCATCTAGAGCAGCGGATGCAATAGATGAGGTTGGAAGAGATGCAGGTGAACCTCTGTCGCACCTGAAACGACTGCTTGGGTCCTTGAATGGAGTCGGGCGGGGGGTAAAGAGGAAAAAAAACACGTCGCAAGCAGAAACTGGCTGAATAAACTCGCTGGAAATCCAGGCAGTCCGTAATAACATGAGCACAAGATTTTCTTTTATAACCATATAACCATATAACAATTACTCATCCCGTTCTCAAAATCCTCATGAATAGAGAAAAGATTTGGACCGGTGCCACGGTGGTGAGGGTGGCTGTCGCTTTAAGAAAATGCTGGCGACTCAAACCCCCTTGAAAAATAATCTTGCTTCTGTGAGGTTTTTAAAAAAAAGATTTGTATTCAGTGCCCGGCCATAGATTTGTCTCCCCCACCCAACCCCACCCACACACACGTACGTACGTACACTCCCTCTCATACACACAACTCACACGGATCTCGGCTAAGCCTTTATATTTGCATTCTCTGACACACCTTCAACTGGCGCAGAGTGGTCGAGGGACAGCGAGGGTGACGCAGAGAGGGTTTAGGCAAAGTTCAGAGGAACCCCAACCTTACAAAAGCAAGCAAGCAAGCACACAGTGCATCGCCCCATCTGCAGGAACCTGTCTGACCCTCTGCTACCACAGGGCTCGGCCGCTGCCGGGATGGGCTGGGTGAGCGCACTCTTGTTCCTCACGGTCATTGGGGAAGTTTGGAACTGTGTCAAGTACGGCAACAAGAAACGGCGGAGTGATCTGTGCCGACTCGAACTGGACCCGGCAATCTTCTATGGCAAGGTGGTGGCCATCTACAAGAATCCACACAGGGAATCCTACAAGGATGCCCCCGTCATGGAAGTCCCTTCGAAAGAAACGTATTTGGCGGATGTGGAACTGTTGTGTGACGGGGCTGGTAGTCCGTGGGCGCGTCGCATAGGGCGCAGACCCAATTACATCCTGACTGGAAGGTGCACATTGCTGGGGAAATCCAGCTGGTGCAGCAGCAGCAACGATGGAGCGCAGTACATCCTGACTGGACTGGGCGACTTCGACTGTCACTCTTACACCGTCATGGAAAACAACACCTATTTTTTCTTGATCAGGTAGGACGGCGGGGGCAGTGGGTGAATGGTGGAGAGAGGGTCATGTATGGTCACTGGGTGAGGGGGGGCTGCTTCCTTGTGCCAAATTGGACTTTATTTGATCTACACCGCCGAGTCAATTGTATTTATGTTGATCGGTGGCTCCAATCCTAAAGATGGGGCTCGACCTGCGAGACCAACATCGGGCAGAGCCATAGTGGTGGGTGACTCCATTGTCCGAGGTGCGGACTGGAGATTCTGTGGTGACAGGCGAGACGCGAGGATAGTCTCAGGCCCGAACGAAGCTTTTCAAAAAAGGGGGGTGGCATGACAGGATAATAAAAAACTTAATGTGAAATAATGTGCGCGCTGCGCACATCACGAGCGCGAAGCGTAAAGTCTCTGGATGCCAGGGTCCACGGCCCGCTTAAGGGCCCTGTAAGCTCAGGGGTTTTAGATGCTCTCTGATGCATTCTGAGCCTTATTAAGTTATTTTGGAGCATTTTCGCACCAAATTTATGACCAATATTTCAGAAATTAACAGGAACCTGAGAGGTAGCTTTTTCACACAAAGGGTGCTTGGTGTATGGAATGAGCTGCCAGAGGAGGTAGTTAAGGCTGGGACTATCGTAATGTTTAAGAGATATTTGGACACGTACATGGATAGGACAGATTTAGATCGATATGGGCCAAACGCGTGTGAGTGGGACTAGTTTAGATGGGGCCTGCTGGTCGGTGTGGGCAAGTTGGGCTGAAGGGCCTTTTTCCACACGGCATCATTCTATGACTAAAAAGTGAAGAAGAAAAATGCATGTAGTGCAGATTTGAAAGAGGAGTGAAATGTAAAGGCAGAGAGAGGTTTATGGGTGGAAAGGAACATAGGAAAGGAGGGGGGAGGGTGGGCTTGGGCAGATGGGTGAAGGGAAAATAGTCACAAAGTGCTGGAGTAACTCAGCGGGTCAGGCAGCATCTGCGGAGAATATGAATAGGCGACGTTTCACAGAGTGCTGGAGTAACTCAGTGGATCAGGCAGCATCTCTGGAGAAATGGTATAGATTATATTTCGGGTCAAGACCGTTCTTCAGTAATATTCATGATGTGACATGCATAGACATTCCTGAATGTTACCCAAACCATCGTGAGCTACTTTGTTATGGTGCTTGCCCTCTCCTATAACATCTCTGCTGCCTTGGGTGATGCAGGACAGGACACAAGCTTTAGGGCACGGTGTGAAGCTGTTGCCGTCTGTCCCAGCCTGGAAAAAACTGGATGGAGTGGATTTGGAGAGGATGTTTCCACTAGTGGGAGAGTCTAGGATCAGTGGCCACAGCCTCAGAATTAAAAGACATTCCTTTGGGAAGGAGATGAGCAGGAATTTCTTAAGTCAGAGGGTGGTGAACTGTGGAATTCATTGCCAGACAGCTGTGGAGGTCAAGTCAATGGACATTTTTCAGGAGGAGATTGATAGATTCTTGATTGATACGGGTGACAGAGATAATGGGGAGAAGGCAGGAGAATGGGTTTGAGAGGGAAAGATAGAGTAATAGAGTGATACAGTGTGGAAACAGGCCCTTCGGCCCAGCATGTAACATCTACACTAGTCCCACCTGTCCACATTTGATCCATATCCCTACAAACCTGTCCTATCCATGTACCTGTCTAACTGTTTCTTGAATGTTGCAATAGACCTTGCCTCAACTACCTCCTCTGGCAGCTTGTTCCATACACCTACCACCCTTTGTGTGAAAAACATACCCCACAGATTCCTATTAAATCTTTTGCCCTTCACCTTAAACTTATGTCCTCTGCTACTCGATTCACTTACTCTGGGCAAAAGACTCAACCATATCTATTCAAATCATGATTTTATACACTTCTGTTAGATCATCCCTCATCCTCCTGTGCTCCATGAAATAGAGTCCCAGCCTACTCAACCTCTCCCTATAGCTCTGGCCCACTAGTCCTGGCAACATCCTCGTAAATCTTCACTGTACCCTTTCCAGTTTGATGACATCTTTCCTATAACATGGTGCCCAGAACTGAACACAATACTCTGAATGCGGCCTCACCAACCTCTTATGCAACTGCAACATGACCTCCCAATTTCTATACTCAGCCTGACCCGCTGAGTTACTCCAGCACTGTGAAACGTCACAGAACAGGGCAAGATTAGCAAGTTTGCTGATGATACAGAAGTGAGTGGTTTTGCAGATAGTGAAGATGGTTGTGAAAGATTGCAGCAGGATCTGGATCAATTAGCCAGGTGGGCAGAGGAATGGTTGATGGGTGCATGATTCCTTGAAGGTCGTGTTGCAGGTATATCAGGTGGTCAAAAAGTATTTTGGCACTTTGGCCTTCATTAGTCAGAGTATTGAGTATAGAAGTTGGGAGGTCATGTTGCAGTTTTATAAGACTTTGTTGAGACCACATTTACAATATTGTGTTCAGTTCTGGGCACCAAGTTATAGGAAAGATGTCAAACTGAAAAGAGTACAGAGATCCCCATCCTGGATCAGTCTAATCAAGGTTGTGTCATCCGCAAACTTGAGAAGCTTGACAGAGGTGTCTGTGGAGGTGCAGTCATTGGTGTGGCGAGAGTAGAAGAGAGGGGAGAGTACGCATCTTGTGGTGCTCCTATGCTGAGCGTTTGCGGGTCCGAGATATGCTTTCCCGCCTCACATGCTGCTTCCTGTCTGTCAGAAAGCTGGTGATCCACCGACAGAGGGGTTCAAGCACAGTCAACTCAGAAAGTTTGGAGCGTGGTAGCTCTGGCACAATGGTGTTGAATGCAGAGCTAAAATCAATAAAACAAAATCCTCGCATAGGTTCCCTAGTGGTCTAGGTGCTGGAGGATGGTGCAGGTCCAGATTGACTGCATCATCCACAGATCTATTGGCCCAATATGCAAAATGCAGATGGTCCAGCAGAGGGATTGTGATATTTTTCAGCTTGGCCAGCACAAGCCTTTCAACGGTCTTCATGACTAAAGAGGTCAGTGCGACAAGCCTGTAGTCATTAATAATAATAATAATAATAATAACTTTATTTATAAAGCACTTTAAACAACTACAGTTGCCACAAAGTGCTGTACATGAGAAATCATGAACAAAAAGCTATTACAAACAATTAAAAACCATTAAAAACCATACAACGAAGGACTATAAAAAACACACTAAAAATTAAAAGACATTAAAAGCACTAAAAACAGGACCAATGCCTCAGCCAGTGTCGAAAGCCAAAGAATAAAAATATGTTTTTAGGGAGGATTTGAAGATGGACAGTGAGGGGGCCTGTCTGATGTGCAACGGCAAGGTGTTCCAGAGTGCCGGAGCAGCAACAGAAAAGGCTCTATCCCCTCTGAGCTTCCGCTTAGACCTTGGTACCTCAAGGAGCAGCTGATCAGCTGACCTGAGGCACCGGGCAGGAGCATATAGGTGGAGCAGCTCAGAGAGGTAAGGCGGGGCGAGCCCATTCAATGATTTAAAAACAAATAGAAGAATTTTGAAATGAACTCGAAAGTGCACTGGGAGCCAGTGTAGGGAGGCCAAAATTGGCGTAATGTGCTCCCTCTTTCGAGTTCCAGTCAAAAGGCGAGCGGCAGCATTTTGAACAAGTTGGAGACGAGCCAATGAAGCTCGTGCGACTCCAGAGTAGAGTGCGTTACAGTAATCCAGCCTAGATGTAATAAAGGCATGGATTACTGTTTCAAAATGCTCCCGCTCGAGAATGGGCTTCACCTTTGCCAGCTTCCTTAGGTGAAAGAAGCTGGACTTAACCACCGCGCCTATTTGTTTGTCTAGTTTAAAATCACCGTCCATCCTAAAACCCAGGTTCAAGACGGTTGGCTTTACAGACATTGCCAGTGGACCCAAGTCAACAAAGGGAGGTTCACGGCAGCCATTGGGGCCAAACAAAATCACCTCTGTCTTCTCTTCATTAAGTCCCAGAAAGTTTAAGGCCATCCAGGACTTAATGTCCTCAAGACAAGACAGAAGTGATTTTAAAGAATAGTCTTCCTCTTTCCTGAGTGGCATATATAACTGGCTATCATCCGCATAAAAGTGAAAGGAGATGCCATGCCTTCTTAAAATTGAGCCCAGAGGAAGTAAGTATAAGGAGAAGAGCAGGGGCCCTAAAATTGAGCCCTGTGGAACCCCATATACCAAGGGAGTGGAGGAGGATTCAAAGTCAGCAAGGCTTACCTGCATGGTTCTGTCCATTAAGACCAGTAATCCTTACATTTGGGTACAGGGACAATAGTGCAGACTTTGAAGCAGACAGGGACTGGTTAAAATGAGCAATTGGGTGTGAAGTGGTGATTGGAGTGGGGTGGGTGTAGAAGTGCCCAGTCTTTGCAGACTGAGGTCAGGCTGTGAGTGGGTGTGAAGTGTTGGTTGGGGTGGGAAAGGGTCCACTCTTTTCATACTGGAATCTTGCCTTAAGTAGGTGTGAAGTGGTGAATGGGAAGGATAGGGTGCAGGGCCCATTCTTTGCAGACTGGGGTCTGGCTGTGTTTATTCGGGAGGGGGTACCAGGGTTACGTTTCTGATTTTCAAACCTGCAGTAAAACTCAGTCAGGTCGTTCGTCAGCTGACGATTGTCCAAAGAGCGGGGGGCTTTCCTCTTATAACTGGTGATTTCTTGCATGCCCTTCCAAACTGACGAAGAGTCATTAGCTGAGAACTTGCTCCTCAACTTCTCAGAGTACCTTTCCTTGGCAGCTCCGATTCCTCTTCTCAGCTCTTTTAACTCTTTAATGATTAGGCTATCAGCTTGACGCATATTTGCCCCCAACACCCCCCCCCCCCCCCCCCCCCGATCTCGAAATTGAAATGTTACATCTGTATATAATGATCCCATTAAAATGTGTATTTATGTCACAAACTATGGAATTCATATTTTTCAGTATTGTTATCAAGGAAAAGAAAGCAGTTCCAATTGTTTGATATTATTTAATATTATTCATATGGAGGAGAAAATATGATAGCTCTAAAACCTACCTTAATTTTGCAATCTCACTAAAGATAATCCCCTCTCCCCGCCCCATCTCTCTCTCCCCTCCCTTCCCCTCTCTCTCTCCCCCTCCCCCCTCTCACATCCCCCCCTCTTTCTTGCGGGAGGGGGGGCGAAGATGAAGGTGGCGTGGGCCCAGCGGGGGTGGCGTGGGCCCAGCGGGGGTGGCGTGGGCCCAGCGGGGGTCAGCGGGGGTGGCATAGCCCCAGCGGGGATCATCGGGGGTGGTGTGGGGGGCTTATCGGGGGTGGTGTGGGGGGAAGATGACTTGGGCCCCGGCGGCGGGGGGAGGCGAGGGGAATAGGCTCCGCCGCAGCGGCGTCTGGTGTTGGGGTTACTGCCGTTGGTT
The DNA here is from genome assembly GCF_010909765.2 of Amblyraja radiata. NCBI lineage: Eukaryota > Metazoa > Chordata > Chondrichthyes > Rajiformes > Rajidae > Amblyraja > Amblyraja radiata. Next base: position 37,592,092 of record NC_045973.1, on the reverse strand, counting down.
TCAGATTCAGCCAATCTTGCCTGGCGACGGGAGAGCAGAGAACTGATTTTTTCCCCCCGATTTTTTTTTTAATTTATTTTTTTCCGATTTTTATTTTTATTTTTATTTTATGTGATTTTTATCTTAGGGGGGAAAAAGGGGGGGTGCAGTCGCACCCAACGCGCCCCCCCCCCCCCCTTCGGACGGCCATGAGTCTGTTGGTGCCAGGGCTCAGGATGTCACAAACCAAATTCAGAACATCCTTGAGAGGGAAGGTGAACAGCCGGCAGTAGTCGTGCACTTGGGCACAAATGACATTGGGAAGAAGAGGAAGGAGGTTCTGCAACTTGAGTTTAGAGAGTTAGGAAGAAGACTGAAAAGCAGAACTTCTGGGGTGGTTATCTCTGGATTGCTTCCAGTACCTCGTCAGGGAGTAAGGATTTAGATTTATAGACCACTGGGATCTCTTCTGAGATAGGGATGACCTGTACAAAAGGGACGGGTTACACCGTAACTAGAGGGGGACCGATGTTCTGGCAGGCAGGTTTGCTAGGGCTACACGTGTGGATTTAAACTAAATAGTGGGGGGGGGGGGGGGGGGGGGGGGGGGGAGGGATTGACAAATTGGGAGTACGAAGATGGAGTTGAAGGGGGAGTGAGTACAGGAAAAGTTAAAAGACTCCCGAATTAATGAGAAGGCACGTTCGAGAAGGAATAAGAGAGTAAGGTCAGGGCCAATTGCGAGCGGTGTGAGAGGGGAGGTGAATACCAAGGTCAGAGTGTTGAATATGAATGGGCAAAGTATAAGAAATAAAGTGGACAAGCTTGAGACTCAGTTAGAAATCTGCATGTATGATGTTGTGGGAATTACAGATACTGCAAAGCTGCAAGAGGGCCAGGTCTGGAAACTGAATATTCAAGAAAAGACAGACAGGTAGTAGGTATGTTGCAAAACTTTCCTTTAGCGGTGCTGCAGTTCTGCCGCTGCCCGTGTGCGCGACTTTGGCGCCTTTGAGAGGGGGGCGGGTTTAAACGCAATTTTCTCTAGTGTATTGAAATCGAGGTTGTTCAGCCTGCCTAGTTGCTGATGAAAAATCGCTGCGAGGTTCGTTCGCTGCAGCTATTTTTAAACTAAATTGGATTATTTAATTACTATAGTAGATTAAAAATCATCCTCTAAAGCCGCGACCGCCGACAACGAGACGGATCTTAGGTAGGGGACAAGGCAAGGTAGGTTGTTTATTTTTACATTAAAAAGTGCTTCTTAAGTTCCCTTTATACAAAATTTTATGTTGTGAGTAGGTGACTTGGGGCCCATTCAATCCCGCAGTGTTTTTCATGCCATATGGGCTTCAAATCCACCGCAATGGCAACGTTCCAAACCATCGCGTTCCACAAAACCCCACTCGCAAGCTGATTTAAATGGCCATTAATTTACAGCAATTAAACACTAAATTCCTTCCATTTGGCCTATAAATTAACGTCAATGAGATTTAAAAATCATGTTTTATTGTGAATTCTTGTGTGAATGTTCTTTAGACACTTTGGCTATTTAAAAATGTTAATCTTTTCTTAAGTAATGGATAGATGTTTAGATCTAGTAATTGAATTTTGGAATTAGCTACAATTGGGTAACTGACTAATTATATGCTTTAATTTCAGGTCACCCAAGTAAGATTGTTTAATATTTGTTTCAGAATGCTTCAATCTATAATAACTGAAAATTTATTTCAGTTTTCTTAATTTTTAATAAAGTTATTGGCTTTTGACTGCTCTTGATCACAGATTTTGTGTTAAGTCAATGGAAAATCAATAGGGTTCAAGATGCTAATTTCCTAGTATGAAAATGACCATCATTATTTTAATACTGAAGATATGAAAGTGAATTAGGTGTCAAATTAAACTTATTTTTATGCTTTGTCTGATGGGATAAATTGCAGACTTGATTTTTAAAATCTCAAATTTTTTAACATTGCTACAGGTAGGCAGAGGAGGTGTGGTAGCTCTGTTGGTGAAGAATGGAATTCAGCCCCTTGCAATGGGTGACATTAAAACAGGAGATGTGGAGTCAGTAGGGATAGAAATAAGAAATTGTAAGGGTAAAAAGACCCTAATGGTACATCTACAGGCCCCCAAACAGTAGCCTGGATATTGGTTGCAAGTTGAATCAGGAGTTAAAATTGGCATGTAGTAAAAGTAATGCTACGGTTGTTATGGGAGATTTCAAAATGCAGGTAGACTGGGAAAATCAGGTTGGTACTGGACCCCAAGAGAGGTAGTTTGTGGATTGCCTCCGTCATGGATTCTTAGAGCAGCTTGTATTGGAGCCTACCAGGGAGAAGGCAATTCTGGATTTAGTGTTATGTAATTGATAAAGGAACTTGAGGTTAAGGAGCCATTAGGAGGTAGTGACCATAATATGGTTAGTTGTAATCTGCAATTGGAGAGGGAGAAGGGTAAATCGGAGGTGTCAGTGTTACAGTTGAATAAAGGGGACTATGGAGCCGTGAGGGTGGGGCAGGCCAAAGTTGACTGGAAAGAAACCCTAGCAGGGATGACAGTGGAACAACAATGGCAGGTATTTCTGGGAAAATTACAGAAGGTGCAGGATCAATTCATTCCAAAGAGGAAGAAAGATTCCAAGGGGAGTAAGGAGCGATCGTGGCTGACAAGGGACGCCAGGGACAGTATAAAAATAAAAGAGAAGTACAACGTAGCAAAGATCAGCGGCAAGCAAGAGGATTGGGTAATGTTATAAAGAGCAACAGAAGATAACTAAAAAGGCAATACGGGGAGAAAAGATGAGGTACGAAGGTAAGCTAGCCAAGAATATAAAGGAGGATAGTAAAAGCTTCTTTACGTATGTGAATCTGGGGTGACGGAGGAACTGAAGGAAATCCACATTAGGCAGGAAATGGTGTTGGGTGGACTGATGGGACTGAAGGCTGATAAATCCCCAAGGCCTGATGGTCTGCATTCCAGGATACTTAAGGAAGTGGCTCTAGAAATCGTGGATGCATTGGTGATAATTTTCCAATGTTCCATAGATTCATGATCAGTTCCTGTGGATTGGAGGGTAGCTAATGTTATCCCACTTTTTAATAAAGGCGGGAGAGCGAAAACAGGGAATTATAGACCAGTTAGCCTGACATCGGTGGTGGGGAAGTTGCTGGAGTCAAAAAAGATAAAATAGCAGCACATTTGGATCGCAGTAACAGGATCGGTCCGAGTCAGCATGGATTTACGAAGGGGAAATCATGCTTGACTAATCTTCGGAAATTTTTGAGGATGTAACTAGGAAAATAGACAAGGGAGAGCCCTTGGATGTAGTGTACCTGGACTTCAGAAAGCATTTGATAAGGTCCCACATCGGAGATTAGTGGGCAAAATGAGGGCACGTGGTATTGGTGGTAGAATGCTGAAATGGATAGAAAATTGGTTGGCAGACAGGAAACAAAGAGTAGGGATTAACGGGTCCCTTTCAGAATGTCAAGCAGTGACTAGTGGGGTACCACAAGGCTCGATGCTGGGACCGCAGCTATTTACAATATACATCAATGATATAGATGAAGGGATTCAAAGTATCATTAGCAAATTTGCAGATGACACAAAGCTAGGTGGCAGTTTGAACTGTGAGGAGGATGCTATGAGAATGCAGGGTGACTTGGACAGTTTGGGTGAATTGGCAGATGCACTTTAATGTGGATCAATGTGAGGTTATCCACTTTGGTAGCAAAAACAGGAAGGCAGATTAGTATCTAAATGGTGTCAAGTTGGGAAAAGGGGATGTACAACGGGATCTGGAGGGTCCTCGTTCATCAGTCAATGAAAATAAGCATACAGGTACAGCAGGCAGTGAAGAAAGCGAATGGCGTGTTAGCCTTCTTAACAAGAGTCGTTGAGTATAGCAGCAAAGAGGTCCTTCTGCATTTGTACAGGGCCCTAGTGAGCACACCTGGAGTATTGTGTGCAGTTTTGGTCCCCTAATTTGAGGAAGGACATTCGTGCTATTGAGGGAGTGCAGCGTAGGCTTACAAGGTTAATTTCCGGGATGGCGGGACTGTCATATGCTGAGAGAATGGAGCAGCTGGGCTTGTACACTCTGGAGTTTGGAAGGGATCTCATTGAAACGTATAAGATTGTTAACGGTTTGGACATGCTAGAGGCAGGAAACATGTTCCCGATGTTGGGGCAGTCCAGAATCAGGGGCCACAGCTTAAGAATAAAGAGTAAGCCATTTAGAACAGAGACGAGGAAACACTTTTTCTCACAGATAGTGGTGAGTCTGTGGATTTCTCTGCCTCAGAGGGTGGTGGAGGCAGGTTCTCTGGATGCTTTCAAGAGAGAGCTAGATAGGGCTCTTAAAAATAGCGGAGTCTGGGGATATGGGGAGAGGCAGGAATGGGGTACTGATTGGGGATGATCAGCCATGATCACATTGAATGGCGGTGCTGGCTTGAAGGGCCGAATGGCCTACTCCTGCACCTATTGTCTATTGTCATACCACTTCAAGCAGGGTCCAAGGCCACCAAATACAAGTGCAATTTCATGCCACTTCAAGCAGGTTGCAAGGCCACCAAATTCAAGTGCAGTTTCATGCCATTTCAAGCATGGTGCAAGGCCACCAAATTCAAGTGCAGTTTCATACCATTGCAAGCAGGTGGTGGTTTGTTTAAAGTGAAGCACTGGTTGTGTATGTGTGTGGGTAGGTGGGAGAAACATGTTTTTGGTCTCTTCCTTCGGGGGAATGCGACTTTTCTTGTCGTATTCCCCGTCTCCGTCTCCATCTGCGCTGAGGCCTAATGGCGGAGCTGGCGGCCTCGGGGCTGTGGCAGTGTTCCGGCGGCAGCGATGACCCGACCTCGGAGGATCTGCCACGGGCCCAGTGAACGACATCGTCGGGAGCTCGCAGGTCACAGGTTGGTGACCTGTTTTTCCGGAGCTCCCGCAACAACAGCTGCGTCCGCTGGACTGGAGGGCCGCAGCTTCGGCAGCTTCGACCACCCCGGGCCGCGGAGTTTGAACCGGCCCGTTCGCGGCGCTTGGATTCAGCCGCGGGACTGACATTACTTACCATCGCCCCGCGGGGTCACAACATCCGAAGCCTGGATCGCCTCGGCGCAGAGGGAAGAGACAAAGAATTTAAGACTTTTGCTTTCCATCACAGGAGGTGAGTTCACTGTGGTGGATGTTAAATTTGTGTTTATTGTGTGTTTTTTCATTTTTATCATATGTATGACTGCAAGGCAACGAAATTTCATTCAGACCGAAAGGTCTGAATGACAAATAAATTCAATTCAATTCAATTCAATTCAAATGGCAGTTGGCGGTGGTTGGTTTGAAGTTGAGCACTGCAAATGGCCGTTGGCGGTGGTTGGTTTGAGGTGAAGCACTGACAATGGCTGTTGGTGGTGGTTGGTTTGAGGTGAAGCACTGACAATGGCTGTTGGCGGTGGAAACTTGACAACTTCCTGTTTGCACAGTATATTGATTTTAGATAAAACGATACCACTTACGGCTGTGATTTTTGGCCATCTTAGACAGCCCCCTCCGCTCATCAGGTGCAGAGGATTCTTCCCATCAATGAAAAATAAAAGTGTTATTAGTGTTTATAAAATGTTGAGAATCTCTCTCCTGTCAATCACACCAGAGGGCCATGCCCCTTCGGGTGGGATTATAAAGCCCGGAAGTGTGGGTGTGGCTCAGTCTCCGCAAGATGAGGGAGGGAGAGGTCACGACTCTGTCTGAGCTGTGAATCAACTGAACACACTGAATGTCAACTGAACTGTGAGTGTGGTGTTTATGTGGTGTTTTCTGAGGAATAGCCGTGAGTCAACTGCCAGCCCACCAGCCGTGAGTGAGCTGCCAGCACATCAGGCTAGAGTGACTGAGCTGCCATCCCAAGAATCCATTTGGCCCACAATGTCCATACTAGCCCTCTAGAAACCAGTCCCTTCAGCCCACAGGCTGGGTCTAGGTCTGGGGACTTCTGCTCCGAGCCCACGGGGTGGGAGAGGAATGGGACCTGGGGCAGAACCACTCCCTGGAGCTGGAGTAACTACCTGGAGTAAAGGGGCTGTCCCACTGCGGCAACTTAATCTGCGAGTTTGCCCATGACTCAAACTCGCAGCATGGTGAACACGTGGTCCTAGGAGGTCCTATGAGGTCACTGGAACTGTCCTTCATGCTCGAATGCAGTTCTCGCATACTCGCGGCCTTAGCTGGGTCGTGGAATTATTTTCAGCATGTTGAAAATTTTCCGCGAGCAAAATTTGGTCGGCATGGTTCTTTTGAACTCGTAGTGCAGTGGAGTGGGGTCGCTATTTAGTTACAGGCAGTCGAGGGCAGCCCTAGGCAATCTCCTTCGCTGACCGGGCATTTTAATTGGCTCATTGGAGTTTTCAAGACCAAGATCGGTTAAATGCCCGCTAAACAGTATTAAACATTGTCTGACTTCTTAAAAGTGTCCCTCCCCCCCTTCTCCTCCCCCTTCTCCTCACCCCCCCCCCCCCCTCTCCTCTCCCCCCCCTCTCCTCCCCCCCCTCTCCTCTCCCGCCCCTCTCCTCTACCCCCCCCCCTCTCCTCCCCCCCCATCTCCTCTCCCCCCATCTCCTCTCCCCCCCCCCCCATCTCCTCCCCCTCATCAGTCTGGTGAATCTTCTCTGTACTCCCTCTACGGCAAGAATGTCTTTCCTCAGATTAGGAGACCAAAACTGTACGCAATACTCCAGGTGTGACCTCGCCAAGACCCTGTACAACTGCAGTAGAACCTCCCTGCTCCTATACTCAAATCCTTTTGCTATGAATGCTAACATACCATTAGTTTTCTTCACTGCCTGCTGCATAATTCGAACCACATCATCAAGTTCGCAGATGACACAACAGTGGTGGGTCTCATCAGCCACGATGATGACTCAGCCTACAGAGAGGAGGTACAACAACTCATCAACTGGTGTGACATCAATAACCTTCAACTCAATGTCAATAAAACAAAATAAATAACTGTGGACTTCAGGAAGAAACAGACAGCACACACCCCACTCACCATCAATGGCAGTGCAGTGGAGTCTGTGAAAAGCACCAAGTTCCTGGGAGTGCACATCACAGATGATCAGACATGGTCCACCAACACCATCTCCCTAGTCAAGAAAGCACAGCAACGCCTCCACTTCCTTCGACGGATGAGGAGAGCCGTCCTCCCCCCTTCTGCCCTCACCACTTTTTACAGGGGTGCCATTGAGAGCATTCTTACCAGCAGTCTCTCAGTCTGGTATGGCAGTTGCTCTGCTGCTGACCAGAAGGCCCTACAGAGAGTGGTGAGGACAGCGGAGAAGATCACCAGATCACCCCAACCAGCAATCCAGGACTTATACCCATCTCGCTGTCGCAAGAGAGCAACCAATATCATCAAAGCCACCACCCACCCAGCACACAAACTGTTCACCCTCCTACCATCCGGCAAGCGCTAACGCAGCAAGCGGAGCAAAACAGCTTCAAAAACAGCTTTTTCCCTCAGGCCATCAGACTACTCAACACACTCAAGAAAATTCCATGAACATTACACAAACAAAGACCAACTGACTGTCAAAATAACTTTAACTCAATGTCTGCAGTATGCTATTTGCACTTTTCTATATTGCACCTTTTATTATTGCACCTTAATAACATACCTCAAAATTTTACTACACTCTGGCACACTGTGAATATTTTATATAATGTTTATGTCCATTGTCTATCTTTATTGGTATATAGTCTGTCTGTGTTATAAATATTACTTGCACATTTGGAGTATGGGGAAACGCAATTTCAATCCTCTGTGTAACTACTTGTTGCATTATTTGAATTGACAATAAAGTTTACTTTGACCTTTGACCTGCATGCCTACTTTCAATGACTGGTGTACCATGACACCCAGGTCTCGTTGCATCTCCCCTTTTCCTAATCGGCCACCATTCAGATAATATCCATCCATATATATATATATATGTTGATGTGTATAATATATATACCCACACACACGCACACATAATTTGCCTTCTGGGATATGTATCGCATCGTATCGTGTGTGTAGGAAGGAACTGCAGATGCTGGTTTGAACCGAAGGTAGATACAAAATGCCAGAGTAACTCAACAGGTCAGACAGAATCTATGGACAAAAGGAAAATATTACGTTTTGGGTTGGTGTGAAAAAGGTTCCTGCACACCTTTCGAATGTGGAAGGAAACAAGAGCACCCGGAGAAAACCCATGCAATCAAAGGGAAAAGGAGCAAACCATACAGACAGCGGTATTACTGTGTTTAAACAATAAATAAAACGTGCTTCTTGTTGTCAAGAGGGGAGGGGGGGGGGGAGTGGGAGGAGATAAAATTGTTCGTTGTCATGTACATTTGCCATCGGCCAGCCAGCGAATTTGTGTGTCCCCCCCCATGTATTAAAAGCGTTTACTATGGCTGCCAATGCCCCGAGCCGTCTGTCCCCGCAGCTGGGGTGGGGAAGGGGTGATTCTCCCGGTGTGGGTGTTGGGGTGAATCACCCCGTGTGTGTGTCGGGATCCAGGGGTCGGGGCGGTGAATCATCCTGGTTTGGGGTCAATGACTGGGTGGGCGGATGGACCAGCCTGTTCCACACCACTGCTCCACCCGACGCTGCCGACCCACAGCCCGTCACAGTGCGGCCACACGGGGAAGACGAGGTGGAGGGCGGCCGTGCCTGTGGGAGATTGGGGGCTGTCCCGAAGGATGCGCTCCTTCGGCCGCTTACAACTTGGTGCTCGGGTTCACCTATGGCTTGTGTGCGAAAACGACCCCCACCCTCCCGTCTCCACCGGAAAGTGATGTGATGGACGCAAAGGTCTGGTGTGTGAGTGGGGGCGTAATGGGGGGTTGGTGGGAAAGGGAGGAGTGTGGGGGTGGGTTGGAGGGTGTGGGGACAGAGCTCGGAGAAATGACGAGGATCATGGTGGTATCACGGGGGAGGGGGGCAGGAGCCAGTGAGGGGGACCAGAGGGAAAGGGGCTGGAGCACTCACAGCAGGCGATGTGAACTCACAGAGGGAACTGGTCGCTGAACGTTCTCCTCCACTGGGATCAGTCTCCTTTTCCGTTTGACGACATCTCTGATTCTGTGCCGGGCCGCCCCAGGTTGGGCCACTTCGGATCCCTCCGAAAATTGTATCTGGTTGGCAGGAGAGGCAATCGATCTGCGCACGCACATTTTTTAAGATTTTTAAACCTCGATAAGTCTTACCAGCTTCCAACGATCGGAACGAAACTTGGTGCAATCGCAGCATAGGAAAACAGAGAGTAAAGGCCCTGTCCCACTTTCCCGAGTTACTCACGAACTCTCCCGAGTTTCCCCCTTGATTCGAACTCGGGGAATTACGGTAATAGCCATTCATAGGTACTCGGGGCTATTTTTTTAACTCGTGGACATTTTTCAACATGTTGAAAAAACGTCCCGACTTACCTGATGCCCCAAGTTCCTAAGGCTGGCATTACAAGCCACTACAAAACATCTATGGCCTCCTACGAGCTCGCTACCGACATTCCCCGACATTCCCCGAGTTCGAATCAAGGGGAAAACTCGGGAAAGTTCGTGAGTAACTTGGGAAAGTGGTACAGGGCCTTAAGCTGGAGCTGGTGTGGGGTGGGGGGGGGGGGGCGTTGGGGTGGTGTGGTGTGGGGAGGGTGGGTTGTTGTGGGGGATGGTGGCGTGGTGTGGGGAGGGATAAAGGGGGGTGTGATGTGTGGGGGAAAGAGGTGTGTGGGGAGGAGGGGAGGGGAGTAAGGGGGGAAGGGTGTGTGTGTGGGGAGGGGGAGTGTGAGGGGAGGGGGAGAGTGTGTGCGGGGGAGGGACTCCACTCAGCGGCCGCGGCACCACACAGTGACTTTCCCGACTCCACACAGCGACTTTCCCGACTCCACACAGAGACTTTCCCGACTCCACACAGAGACTTCCCTGACTCCACACAGAGACTTTCCCGACTCCACTCTTGCGAACTCAATCAGCACTTGTGGACTCAGCCCCGCCTCCGAGGCGTTACCTTCATGGTGACTGACAGGCGAGAAGACCAATCTGCTGAACTCACGATTTTTTAAACCTTCTTAACATTTATAATCTTCTGTCGATCGGAACAAAATTTGGTGCGCTTGGAGGAGAGGAGAACGGTGAGTAAGGTGGCGAAATATCCCAGCGATGAAGGATACCATTTTTGCGCAAATGTTTTCTGAAAAAAGCAAACCGGAAGTGGTCAAGATGAGAGTTTCAGTAGAAGTAAAGATAGATACGGGTAAAGGATTATCAGATGATTCAGTCTGAAAACGATTTTCATGTTGATATTTCCCGCAGTTTCCTCAAATTTTGTTTTTTCCTTTAATGGTGCACCGCTGCTGAATGCAGAGACACAAAATGCTGCAATAACTCAGCAGATCAGGCAGCATCCCTAGAGAGAAGGAATAGATTACTTTTCGGGTGGAGACCTTTCTTCAGAAGTGGATTGTGCTAATGTGGTGACAGGGAACTGCTTAAGCTTAAAAGTAGAGACATGAAATACAGCAGCCAGGGTATCCAAGTGTCAAGAACTTCATTAATTATGTTATAGCATAAACCCACCATTGTAACAAAAACATTAGATCTACTGTGTGGGCAAGTTTGGACTTTAGACTTTTAGATTTGAGACTTTAGAGATACAGCACGGATACAGGCATTTAGTCCCACCATGTCCGCACTGATCAACAATCACCCCATACATTCGCACTATCATACACACTAGGGGCAATTTCACCAAAGCTAATTAACCTACAAGCCTGTACATCTTTGGAGTGTGGGAGGAAACCGGAGCACCAGAGAAAACCCTCGCGGTCAAAGGGAGAACTTACAAACTCTGTACAGACAGCAGCTGTAATCAGGATCAAAACCAGGTCTACACCAAGTTAGGCCGAAGGGCCTGTTTCCAGGCTGTTTGACTATGACTCTAGGATTGATGTGGGTAGGGCAGTAGAAGTTGTGTACATGTATTTTAGTAAGGTATTTGATGCAGGGTAATTCAGTAGATTGAGATGCATGGGATCAATGTGACTTGGTAGTTTGGATTCAAAACTGGCTTACACATTGAAGACAGAGGATTGTGGTGGAAGAGTGTTATTCTGGCTGCAGGTCTGTGACAGTGGTCTTCCATAGAGGTATGTGCTGGGACACCTGTTATCTATACTATTACTAAAACACTCATCTGCGATGTATTAAAATTTGCACAAAAACGATCCCCCATAGGGCTATGATTTTTCACCACGTTATTCACCATTCTCCTCTCCTGCAAGTCAAATAAGTTTTGTTCCGATTGGTGAAATAGTACAAAAGTTATGAAGGTTTAAAAATCATAAAAAATGCCCCTTCCGGAACCCGCTGTCAATAACGGCAGTGAGCAGAATAAAAAGCTGAAGGGATGGAATGTGTTGAGCAGCTCACGGAGAGTGAGCAGCGTGTGGGCTGCTTTTGCGGAGACCAGCACGACCAGCTGGAAACTGCTGAGTTGAACTGGAAGCCTCTGAGTGAAGCCGGAGTGGGACCAGGGTCTGCTGCGTGAGGCTAAAAGCTGAAGGTGCCGTGTGAGCAGAATGCGAGCTGCGTCTGCTGCAACCCCCTTTCCCCACACCCCCACCTTTCCCCACACCCCACACTTCCCCCACATCCCCCTCCCTCAGACCCCCTTCCTCCACATTCCCCCTCCCCCACATTCCCCCTCCCCCACATTCCCCCTCTCCCACATTCCCCCTCCCCCACATTCCTCCTCCTCCACACCCCCTCCCCTGAGTGGTGGAATATTGCTTTGGGGGAAAGGGTTGCGTTGGTGGAACAGGTGAGTGGCGGAATATTTTACATTTGCCAAGCCATTAAACCTGTACGTCTTTTGGAGTGTGGGAGGAAACCAAAGATCTCAGAGAAAACCCACGTAGGTCACGGGGTGAACATACAAACTCCGTACAGACAGCACCCTTAGTCGGGATCGAACCCGGGTCTCCAGCGCTGCAAGGCAGCAACTCTACAGCTGCGACACCGTACAATAAAAACATACACTGGCAAGTGAGAATGAAAAGGCTGCAACGATAGAATGTGAAGAGTCTGGCATAGTGCCTTTAGCTGGGACTTTTAAAATGTTGAATGGAACATTTTCTATACTGTTAGTGTCACACCAAACAATAAGAATGATATTTTATAAATTCAGGATGATGATACATTCACCCGTAGAGCAAAATAAAGCTGATGATATTACCATTAGTGCTCTGAAATGGTAGAGTTTGCAAGTTTGCTTAGAAATACAGTGTACAATCAGCCCACCAGGTCCACACTAGTACTACTTTATCCCAGTTTCGCATCCTACACACAAGGGGCTTTTTACAGAAGCCAATTAAGCTACAAAGGAGTAGGAAGTAGGTGCCAAGGCAGTACACTATTGGCAAATTGGTGTACTGCATCTTTTCTACAACCATGGTGCTATGAATGTAGAGGTCCCTTGAACTAGTATTGTCATTCAATAAGATCACAACTGATTCAACTTGTCCCGATGTGGTCCCGTTTTCCCCACCATCTCTCCACCTGCCGTCACCCTCCACCCCCCACCCATTCGGTAATTCAGAATGAAGGAGATTTGGAAGCCTTGAGCAAATTGCTTTCTTTATTTTAATTTCTTTGAGCGTGAGAAATTCTATATCCCACCAGCCTTCTTTCAAAATTTAGCAACTCAAAATGGGGGTGCGTTTTCATTGCCAGGAAACACGGTACTTTATTAAGAGATTTGGCTTTTGAAGACTTAATAAAAGTCGACTGACAGCTTACGGAGAGAACAATCTGCGCATGCGTGGTTTAAGATTTTTTTAAAGCCGACTGACTGCCTACCCTGAGTAATTACTCACGGCACATGCATGATCTACGAATACCTTTGACTACCCTTGATTACCTATGACTAACATTCCGACTTACTATGACCTACTACAACTAAACATACGAGTAAAAAAAGTATTGATTATTTCCATGGCGACCTTTTTTTACTCGCGGGCATTTTTCAACATGTTGAAAAATATGCCGCGACCTAGCTGAGGCCTCGAATACGGGGAGACCACTCTCGAGCCTGAAGGAGAGTTACAAAAATCTCCTACGACCTCGTGTCAACCATGCTGCGAGTATGAGTCACGGGCAAACTCGCCAGAACACGCGGATTAGGTTGCCCAAGTGGGACAGCCCCTTTAGGCATTGTGATCTTGATGAAAGCACAAATCTCAGACTACAGTAAACCCTCGCAATAACGGGCCTCCATATAGAAATTTTGGTTCCAGCGGACCAAGGCTCCTGTTGCACCACACCCTCTCCCCCCACTTCCGCCAGTTACCCAAGGAGATGGCACCAGGTGACATAGTTGCGGGAGTGGAGAGATCTAGCAGCATGATGGCGTGTGAGTACCGGGACCGTCCCCGGCGCACCACATGTTCTGTGGCAGAGCACTGTGTTTCTTCCCTCCCGTCTTTAGGTTAAACTTTGTCCCCCTCACTCGATTATTGCGGACAATCGGCAATAACGGACAATATCCTCCCCTCCATGGACTGTTATTCCTTGGGTTTACTGTATTTAATTGTGTGCCTATAATATTTGCAGTCCCATAAGCATCAGGCAAATGGTAATCTTCAATACATTGGTGGGGGGAGGGTAGAATTCAACCCTGGTAACAGTCTGAACTGCATTGTTATATGAAGAATTGTAAATGAAACAAAACACTGGTATTATCTGAAAACATCAGTGTTTTTGAATCATACAAAGGAGAGAACAATATGGGTGGCGACAGTAGAGCTGCTGCCATACAGCGCCAGAGACCTGGGTTCGATCTTGACTACAGGTGCTGTCTGTATGGAGTTTGTACATTCTCCCCATAACCCATTTATTGGCTTAGTATAAATGTAAATTGTCCCTAGTGTGTGTAGGATAGTGTTAATGTGCAGGGATCGCTGGTCAGTACGGACTCGGTGGGCCGGAGGACCTGTTTCCGTGCTTTATTTCTAAACTAAACTAAACAATGTCAAAATAAGTGAAGATGATTGGTTCCAGCACACTACCTTGAACCATGTTAGTGGTAAGATTTTGGAGTTTGCTAATGTATGCCAATGGCATTCTGCATCTAATTCCCTGGTTTTCATTTTACACTGAATGTTTTTACGGTTCTTAAATCTTATTTTGATGCCAGACTTCAAAGTTCTTTTGCAAGGTCTCGTAAACCAAATAAAATGATTTGGAAATTAATGCTCATAAAAAGATAACTTGACATGTGTTAAAGGAAAAGAAAATAGGAATATTTTCTTCAGGGGATTTTAACAACATACATACTTAACAAGCTTTCTCCCTAACACATATACCCGAGTATCAACATGGCTATATTACTTTTGTTTATAATAAATATAAAAGCACATACTGAGTTTCACTGAAGTCTATCAACTTATTTCCAAGAGTTTTCACAATTTTAAGCACCACGCTAGAAAGAAAAATCAAGATAAAAATATCAAGGCTAACATGTTGCCAGATTAATGATTGAAAGTTACAGCACGGAAACAGGCCCTTCAGCCCAATGAGTCCAGGCCCATCAATCACATGCTGACACTAGTTCTATGTTGTCCCATTTCTGCATCCACTACCCACACATTTGGACCAATTTACAGAGGCCAATTAATCTACTAACCCACACGTTTTGGGGATGTGGGAGGAAACCAAAACACCCAGAGTTAACCCACACGATCACAGGAAGAACATGCAAACTCCACACAGACATCACCTGAGGTCAGGATCAAACCTGGGTCCATATGGCAACAACTCTACCTGTTTAGTACAAGGGAAAGAAAACTGTTTGGTACACTACATGCTTATCAGTTTAAAGTCAGTTTTCCACAGCTGATATTGTTGTAAAACTCTGCCATTCAGAATAGTTTAGTTTAGAGACACAGCGTGGAAACAGGCCCATCGGCCCACCAAGTCTGCGTCGACCAGCAATCTCGCACTTAACACTATCCTACACACACTAGGGACAATTTACATTTATACCAAGCAAATCAACCTACAAACCTGTACATCTTTGGAGTGTGGGAAGAAACTGAAGATCTTGGAGAAAACCCACACAGTCACGGGGAGAAATACAAATCCATACTGACAGCACCTGTAGTCGGGATCGAACCCACGTCTGTGGCACTGAAAGAGCTGTACGGCAGCAACTCTACCACCGTGCCACAATGCCACCCCTAAATACTACCACTCACATCAACAAAAACACCAACCTAAATAAGCCTGCAAATAATTTTCCAAATATTGAGATCTTAGTCCTGAGATCTATATTCGGCCGGAGTTAACTGTAACCAACAAATAAACTTTGCCCATTAGACGTGACCTTGACTGTTTAATTTACATAAGCTTTCACAAGGAAATTAAAAGCTGAATTAATAAGGTTGATAATATAAGAATATTTATGTATTGTAATTCTGCATCAGGTGTAATTACAATATCAAACCTCTATCAGTCAACATCTTCTCCATTAACTAATAGCAAGATAAAGTTAGTTGATATCACCTTGATTAAAATTAGTTGCATTAACTTATAAACAGCAGACAACCCAGCAAAGGGTGAGTTTGAAGGCCACCTTTGTGTAATTCTGTGCAGTAAATTTATATTTTGTGACAGATTATATAAAAGATCAGCCTATTCTGCTCGGCTGATTCCATTGATGTGATGGGTATAATACATTATTTCAACATTTCTATCTCAAGTTTATTACTTAGAAACAAAGTATATTTTGCTCTAGTGAAAGGACATTAACCTAAAACATTAGCTGTATCTTTCCCCACAATTGCTGGCTCGTCTGTTGATATTTCCAGCAATTTCTGTTTTAGTTTCAGTTTTCTAGCATTCATATTATTTTGCATTTTTGTGTTAATATCATAATAATAAAAGTATTTTATTGAGATCAGCACTGAAGTGAAGCGATCATCTCACTCTCCTTCAAAAACCTGACAAGGATTCTCATTTCAACCCCACGGGTTACTTCTTCCTCATCCTTCTTGTAAGGAGTGCCTGGAAAGATTCCTTCTCCACATGCAACAGTCTCTATTCCTTCCATTTACATTCCATTTAAAAAATTAGATTTGTCAGTTTATGCCAGATTGCAGTTCAGTTACATGATATCCCAGGACATCGTGGCTTTTAGGTAACTCCTTTGAAAAATCCTAATTCCAGCCTTTCATAACAAAAATAATTGGTCCTTTCTCCCCACAGATGCTGTTCGATCTATTGAGTTCCTCCAGCAGACTGTTTGTTGAGGAGGAACTGCAGATGCTGGTTCACACCGAAGATAGACACAAAATGCTGGAGTAACTCAGCGGGCAGGAAGCATCTCTGGAGAGATCTCCACTGAGTTGCTCCAGCATTTTCTGTCTATCTAGACTGTTGATCCTTTGATTCATAGTGCTTGAAGGTTTTAAATTCTGTTTTTATTCAGAATGTTAAATTCTGTTTTCATTGAGGGCCAGTCTTACTATTTGATCAAAGTCCTGCAGATGTCAAAGGAGAAGTAGGTTAAATCTGCGAGATTGAGGCTTGGCATGTGTGGCCATCAATTTTAGTTCAATTGCCAGAATATTATAGTGCTGTAACATGGTGACCTGCCTTGACTAAGGTTATGAAATTTCCTTTGCTTTTAGGGAGGATGAAAATGACAACTTGGTGATAGATGGAAGCAATGACCAGGATCCAATTTTCCCTGACACCCCCGAAAACCATAAGATGTTCTTTAGCCACTTCCAGTTCACCGATTGTGTCAGCGGCACCAGTCATCAGACCTACTCACCCGAGTGGGAACTGACAAAGCATAATCAGGTAGGACATCCTTGATTAGTTTGATTCTTTCATATCCAGAAAAGGCTTATCATTGAATCGTTATGTACCTTCACAATATAATGGATGCCATGTATATTAGCTTGTGTTCAAGATGTGTCATCATTGGATTTTGTATCTCCGTTGGTCTTCTCAGTATAGACCTTATAAAAGATTATCCAATTTGCCTAAATTGCCTGTTTCAGATCTATTTGCCCAAATAGACTGAGCGATCTCATCCCATTTATTTTAATTTAGTTTTGTTTAGTTTAGAGATACAGCGCAGAAAAGGCCCTTTGGCCTACCGTGTCCGCGCCACACATTAACACAATCCTACACATGCTAGGGACATTTTACAAGTTTCCCAAGCTAATTAACCTACAAACCTGTATGTCTTTCGAGTGTGGGAGTTAAACGAGCTTCCGGAAAAAACTCACGCAGGTCACGGAGTGAACGTACAAACTCCGTACAGACAAGCACCCATAGTCAGGATTGAACACGGGTCTCTGGCGCTGTAAGGCAGCAACTCTACCGCTGCACCACCGTGCCACCCTTGTACATCTCATCTTGTACATGATGCAGTTGGTTTCCTCTGCTGAACGAACCAGTAATTATAGCAGGGACTAGTGAATGCTTTCCTTCAAAGGTAACTCAGAAGCTGTTTTATCTATTGTGGTACTAAGGGGAGAAGGAGGCTCTCTACACATTGCACTCTACCCACTGTGCTCTACCCTCTGCCCTCTGTCAACGCCCTCAACTTAGGTGTTCACCAGACATGGCCCATCATGTCTTGTCACTTATATTGGATCTCAATTAAAAAATTAGTTTCAGTTTTAGTTCAGTTTATTGTCACCTGAACCAGGTTTGTATAGACACCGCACAAGTTCTGCACGCGCCTTCAGTTGGCTCTTCCCATGTGCCCAGTGTTCTCAACCATTTCTTGATGTCTACAGAGGATGCATGATATGCATGAAGACAATGCACACAACACAATGACTTGCACAATGGGAGCGGCACTGTGGCGCAGCAGTAGAGCCTTACAATGCCAGAGACCTGGGTCCACCCTGACTACTGATGCTGTCTGTACAGAGTTTGTACGTTCTACCTGTGACCTCATGCATTTTCTCCATGTGCTCCAATTTCCTGCCACACTCCAAGGACATACAGGTTTGCAGATTGTGGAGGAAAGAACTGGAGATGCTAGTTTACACAGAAGATGGACATAAAATGCTGGAGTAACTCTGTCCCGCTGAGTTCCTCCAGCATTTTGTTTCTACCAGGTTTGTAGGTTAATTGGCTTCAGTAAAATTGTGAATTGTGCCGGATAGTGTTAGTGTACGGGGTGATTATTGGTCAGCATGGACTCGGTGTGTTGAAGGGCCTGTTTCCGTGCTGCCTCCCAAAATCTAGGCAAAACCTCACCTATGGTGTTATCTGCTGTAACTTTGTACTTGCACAGCTCTCAGTGTAACCTGTACTCACAGCAGGAGGTGAGTGGACAGCGAGTTGCATTTGCCCCCTAGAATGCATCTACCCAGGCCAGTTCTGGTCACTGAAAATATTTGCCAGTGCAGTCTCACACAGAATTAAGGAGTCAACTACATTTTCCAGACACATGGCATTGCCCAAATGGAAATCTTTCTTATAATGTGTAATGACTTATGCATTGGGAGACCAGAAAACTTTCCTGTTCCTAAAAACATCCAAGACATTTGGCTACATGAGTGGTCTGTGGCCGGCTCCAATGCCAAGGAGTTCTCCTGTTACTGAAATCAACGCAGATGAAATGCAATGTCTGAAGACCTCTCTGATGCTGCAGTGAGACACGATTGAGACCATGTGTGGCTTCTTGGCAAGGTCCATTGGGATTGGGGCAGCCCTGTGGTGCAGCGTTGTAGTTGCTGCCTTACACCGCCAGAGACCTGGGTTTAATCCTGACTATGGGTGGTATTTGTATGGTTTGTGATTGCATGGATTTTCTCCAGGTGCTCCGGTTTACTCCCACACTCCAAAGACAGACAGGATTGCAGATTAATTGGATTCGGTAACAACATCGTAACATTGTCCCCAGTTTGCAGGATAGTGTTAGTGTGCGGGGATTGCTGGTCGGTGTGGACTCAGTGGACCAAAGGGACTGTTTCCGTGCTGTACCTGTAAAGTAAACAAATCCGGTGGTGAATTATAATCATAGTTAACACAGAAGAATCAACGTTGGCTTGAACTCTACAGAGATACTTGTCAAGGCACAAGCGTGTGACCACAGGTCTTCCTGCAGAATGCCATGTGTCATAGTGAAGTGAAGTTCAGTTTAGGTTATGTCACATGTACCGAGGTACAATGAAAAGCTTTACGTTGCTTACTAACCAGTCAGCAGAAAGACAATACATGATTACAATCTATCCATTTACAGTGTATAGATACATGATAAGGGAAAACGTTTAGTGCAAGGTAAAACCAGCAAAGTCCAATCAAGTATAGTCTGAGGGCCATCAGAGGTCGATAGTAGTTCAACACTGCTCTCTGGTTGTGGTAAGATGGTTCAGTTGCCTGATAACAGCTGGGAAGATCCTGAATCTGGAGGTGTGCGTTTTCACACTTCTTTACCGTTTGCCTGATGGGGGAGGGGAGACGAGGGAGTGGCCAGGGTGCGACTTGTCCTTGGTTATGCTGCTGGCCTTGCCGAGGCAGCTTGAGGTATAAATGGAGTCAATAGAAGGGAGGTTGGTTTGTGTGAAGTCAGCTTAGGAACATCTGAGGCTGCATAAACACTGTTTTTAGGCGGGTCCGTGAAGAGTTGTTCTTGTGACAATGAATGGACAATCATTGACCCCCGACACCTCTAGTAATGAAATACTGCAGCTGTTTCATCTCTATAGCCACTCATGGAACGTGTCTCAGCAGTTAAAATGTAGAAAGAAAAACACTCCACATTGCTTCTACCACTCTTTCTGGGCACTCTGGAAGGCGGGTGTGATGTCAGCAGTACGTTCTGAGAGGCCCCGTCAGGAAATGTTATTATTGTTTCAGGAAGGAAATGCAGATGATGGTTTAAACCGAAGATAGACACAAAATGCTAGAGTAACTCAACGGGACAGGCAGTATCTCCGGAGAGAAGAAATGGGTGAAGTTTTGGATTGAGACCCTCCTTCAGACTGAGAGTCAGGGGAGAAGACACAGAGATATGGAAGGATCAGGTGTGAATACGAGACATCAAAAGGGGATGAGGTCCTAAGAAAATGTAGAATAAATTAATTTGTTAGCGAGGAGACGGTGACAACGTTTTGTGTCTCGACCCGATATGTCACACATTCCTTTTCACCAGAAATGCCATCTGCTTCTAATTCAGCTGAGATTGCTCCCATAATAGTCAAAATATAGAACTTGACCAGGTAGAATGGCCATATTTATTTTCGGTGATGGAAAAATTTCAACTAGGAGAGAAGTACTGTACATGGGTTAAATTGTTATATTCTAACCCAACAGCTAGAATATTAACAAACAAAATGTTATCAACTAAATTTAATCTCTCTAGAGGCTGTAGACAAGGATGCTCACTATCCCCACTATTATTTGCTCTTGCAATCGAACCCCTAGCAGAAAGCGTTAGAAACCATCCAGGAATATTTGGATACAATACTAGAGACACAAGGAATAAAATCTCCTTATATGCAGATGATATACTAATATATATTACAAAATTAGAAACTAGTATTCCAAACCTATTAAATCTAATAACTCAATTTGGTCAGTTTTCGGGATATAGAATCAATTGGAATAAAAGCGAAATCATGCCAATAACAAAATTCAATTTACATACAATACAACAATCCCCTTTTAAAATAGTTAAAGATAAATTTAAATACTTAGGAATCTATGTAACTAAGACATATACCTCTTTATTTAAACTAAATTTCCCACCCTTACTGAATAAACTACATAAGAATATTCAATACTGGAAAACACTCCCCATTTCAATGCTTGGGAGAATTAATGCTATAAAAATGATTTTTTTACCGCAACTGCTGTACCTATTTCAATTAATTCCGATATATATCCCAAAAACTTTTTTCAAAAAAGTCGACTCCATTGTTACAAGTTTTGTCTGGGATTATAAGAATCATAGAATAAGTAAAAAACATTTATGTAAATCAAAGATAAATGGAGGTCTGGCTTTGCCAAATTTCTTATTTTATTTTTGGGCAGTCCATATTAAAAACATGAATTTTTGGCTGGAAGAAATGGACCAACAACCAGATTGGCTAATGATGGAAAAGGAAGACTGTCTACCTTTTGAAATTGGACCGATCATATTTGCCCCCACAAAACTGCACAAAAAAACCTATAAAGAAAACCCCATAATACATAGTGGAATACGAATTTGGAAACAAATAAAAAAAGATTTAAAATTGAATAATATACCACTCTGCCTTCCCATTGTAAATAATCCTTTATTCAAATCATCCTTTATGGACAAAGGTTTCACACAATGGAAAAAT
Source organism: Amblyraja radiata (assembly GCF_010909765.2). Classification (NCBI taxonomy): domain Eukaryota; kingdom Metazoa; phylum Chordata; class Chondrichthyes; order Rajiformes; family Rajidae; genus Amblyraja; species Amblyraja radiata. Next base: position 37,570,724 of record NC_045973.1, on the reverse strand, counting down.
CATGGAATCAAAAATATAGGACATCTTTATGGGAAAGGTACTTTTCTTTCATTTCAAGTTACAACTGAATTATGGACTGCACTCAAATAATTTCTTCAGATATCTACAAATTAGAGATTATGTTAAATCTAATACACAAGTTTACAGGAATAGGGAATCAGAAATTCTTGATGAATGTCTGAACAAGCATCCTAATACTGAAAAACTAATAGCTTATATTTATAACACCCTACTAAATAACGAGGTACCACCGACCGAACCATATAGATACAAATGGGAAAATGAAATAGGTCATCCTATCACGAAAGATATGTGGGACGAAAGTTTACAACAAATACATCAATGTTCATTAAATGCCAGACATACTTTAATACAATTTAAGGTCTTACATAGACTACACTTCTCTAAAATAAAACTAAATAGAATCTTCCCACAAATCTCTCCTATTTGTGATAAATGTCTACATTTAGAGGCTAATTTAACACATACGTTTGCAAACTGTAAAAAACTTAAACATTTCTGGACAGATATTTTTGAAATAACTTCAGAAGTTATTAATACATAACTGGACCCAGACACAAAATTAATAATACTTTGAATATCAGAACAAAGCTTAACACTCACAACAAACCAAAGAAACTTCCTCAATTACAGTATAATAACCGGAAAAAAATTAATATTAAAATTTTGGAAAGGCCCTACAATCCCCACAATTAAAATGTGGATTACGGAAATGTCGGAGACCCTATACTTAGAAAGAATTAGACTTGTCTTAATGGACAAACAAGATCTTTTCCATAAAATTTGGGCTCCATTCATTAACTATCTGAAGGGATAGATTGGCACAGCACGAGGACCCAGCTGAAACTTGAACTCAGGAACAGATGAAAAACTATACACTATACTTTATAACCTACGAACCTATCTCCATTGATGTATTACAGGTAACCCATTCCACCTCCCTTGTTTTTCTGTTGTGTTGTTTTTTGTTTTTTTTTTGCTTTCTTTTTTATTTGTAACTCTCTACCCTCTCTTTTTCTCGCTTTCTATAAAAAATAAAAGGAAAAAAAAAAAAAAAAAAAAAAAAAAAATAATATAGAACTTCGAGATCCAATAACTTGAAGGTGTGGATGGAACTGTGTAGAACGAGAAAATGACCTCATTTAGTACAACCCAAATGCCAGGAAATTTACAGACATATGAACATGAATAGTGCCTGTGAATGCCCAGACCATTTTGGTATGACTTAACATGGCGAACATCATCTCTAGGTACAAATCAGAACTTGCTCATATCTATCTATCTATATCATCTATAGTATTACTAAAACTCTTATCTGTCCTCTTCTGGTTTGCATTGTTTTTAAATCTGAGCAAAGACGGTACCCTATATCACTAGGATTTTTTTCACCACCGTACTAACCGTTCCCCTCTGCTCCAAGCGCGCCAAGTTTTGTTCCGATCGATGGAATATTACAAAAGTTATGAAGGTTTACAAAATCGTGAGATCAGCAGATTGGTGTTCTCGCCTGTCAGTCACCATGAAGGTAGCGCCGCTTCCAGCACCCGCTGTTAATCACCGGGCCGTACTGAGTGAGTCGTGCAGAGGAGAATGACCAGTGAAGTGATCAGCGCCCGCTGTGAGTCCCCATCGCACCCCCTACCCCTTCCCCTCTGGTACCCCTCGCTGGCTCCTGCCCCCTTGCCCCGTAATACCGCACTCTCCCCCATGGCTCTTCCTCGTCTTTTCTCCAAGCTCTTTTTCCCCTGCCCCCATACCCCTCCCTTCGACATACCCCTCAGAACCCTCCCCCTGCCCACCCACAACCAGATCTCTCTCCCCCCCCCCCCACTGTGTCTTTACTGCAGCTGCGGAAGGCTCTGAATGACCAGACTGGTACCCGGACATGGCGTTGAAGAACGAGAAGCCGAAGCAAAGAAGTGGAAGCCAAATAACCGAATGGAAACAAAGCCAAAACGCCAACTAACCGAAAGGAAGGGACGCCTAAAAAGCAAACTCACCGCTCCCCCTCCCCCAACCCCTGGACCCTGACACCCCCCTCCCCAACTCGGGCGTGGGGACAGATGGCTCGGGGCATAATAAATCACTTTTAAAACATGTAGGGACACACACATTCCCTGGTGGGCCGATGACAACGAACAATTTCACAATCTGTAAACTGTTTTAACTGAAGATGGACACAAAAAGGAATGGGTGACATTTCGGGTCGAGACCATTCTTCAGACCTGATGATTGAGTCTGAAGAGTCTCAACCCGAAATGCCACCCATTCGTTCTCTCCAGAGATGCTGCCTGTCCCACTGAGTCACTCTAGCATTTTGTGTCTATCTTTGGTGTGACTACACTTATGCAGTGCAGCTATGTAAGTTGAGAAAATTGGCACTGACAGGGGTCCATGTGAAAGGACAGCACCTAACCAACAAAGGCACAATGAAACCAGCTGCCGCAAGCCCTTCCCACAGGATGGGGTTTTAATTCGGCTGTCTCGAGGGATGCGCACCTTTGGCCGCTTACAACTTGGTGCTTGGGTTCAGATTGCCCAAACACCTATGGCTTGTGTGGGAAAATGACCCTTACCCTAACGTCTCCACCGGCCAGTGATGTGATGGATGTGGGGGTCTGGACCAATCGCTGACAAGTCCCGCCCCTTGGCGACGTCATGTCTGTTATTTGATTTTTCTGTTGAGCGGCATTCGGTTCGTTGGCTAGTAGGCGACGCAGCCTTTCGGGTAGGTGCCTTTTCAGCAGCGGCCATTCGGTGAGTTGGCTTATAGGCGTCCCACCCTTTCGGTTAGTTGGTGTTTCGGCTTTGTATGCTTTCGGTTATTTGGTGTATCGGCTTCATTTCCATTCGGTTGTTTGGCTTCCACTTCTTTGCTTCGGCTTCTCGTCCTTCGACACCACGTCCGCACATGGGCCCGACCCGGCCCAGTCCAGCCAGCGCCGTCGGAGATGTCGCCAAACAGGAAGAAGAGACTCCCAGCGGAGAAGAACGACCAGTAAAATGACCAACAAAGCGACCAGCACCCGCTGTGAGTCCCCATCGCACTCCAACCACTTCCCCTCTGGTCCCCCTCTGTGGCTCCTGCCGCCCACCCGCCCCCCCCCGGTAATACGGCATTCTCCCCATGGTTCTTCCCCTTCTTTTCTCCGAGCTCATTGTCCCCACACCCCTCTCCCCACACCCCAACCCTCCACACCCCAACCCCCCCACACACCCCTCCCTTCCACAATCCTCCCCCTGCCCACATGCACCCCTCGCCCACACCCCATGCCCACACACCCCCTCTCCTCCAAACCCCCCCTGCCCACACATACCCCCTTAGGCACCCCTCACCCCCCTTCAACCTCTCTGTCCACACATACCTCCCTCCCACACACCCCTTCCTCCCACACACCACTCCGCCCTACAACCCCTCCCCCCACAACCTTTCCCCCCCACAACCTCCCCCCCCACAACCCCTCTCTGCCCATACCCTGCTCTCCCTCCTGCCCACAGACCTCCACAATGCGCATCCCCACAATGCCCCCCTACAATGCCCCCCCACCCACACAACCCTCTATCACACAACCCCCCCTCTACCCCACAACTCCCTCGCCTCCCCCACGTCCCCCTCCCCCCACAACACCCCTCGTCCCCCCACAACCCGCCCTCCCCACACAACCCCATCCTCCCCGATTATGGTAACGCCCCTTCGGGGGGAGGGGGCAAGATTATAAAACCCCGGATGCCTGGACATGACTCCGTCTCTCTGCAAGATCGTGAGGGCGAGACCATGACTCTCATTCAGCTGTGAATCAACTGAACTGTAAGTCTGCAATGTACTTGAGTAAATGATGTGTTAGCCCTTAAAGAAAATAAAATGAGCTGTTTGGTCTGCCCTGTGCTTGAAATTGAAATAGAAATGAAATGAAATGGGTTGTTTGGCATGCCTGAAACCACTAATCTCGGCCCACAAGGCCCCTATTAGCAGAGAAACCAGTCCCCTTTGCCCAAATGCCCGTATTGGCCCAAGAGGAACATTTTGGCCCAAAAGGCCAGTGCCAGGCCAGGAAAAGTCCAGAAAAAGTGCCTGTCACTGAGATTTTGCTCAGATTTTTTTTTTAAAGAGCCTCTTCAGCTCATCAGGCCTGTACTAGCCCAGGATGAGTCTCTTTGGCCCATCAGTAAAAAAGTATTTCCCCTCAAGTATTAAACCTCACCCCATTTTTCTCCCTCCCTTCATTGGCTCCCTTTGAGATCCAAGCCAGGATAGACTTTCCTCCTTCATTGCTGTAATCTGCAGAAAAGGATGAAAAATTTCTAAAATTGATTCTCCACCCTCTCCCACTTCTCTCTCGCAGTCTCTCACCTGTTTTGGGCAGAATTTCTGGCAGTTTCTGAGCTACCAGCCCACCAGGCCTGAGTGACTGAGCTGCCAGCCCACCAGGCCTGAGTGACTGAACTGCCAGCCCACCAAGCCTGAATGACTGAGCCGCCAGCCTAAAAATCCATTTGGCCCACAATGTTCATACTAGCCCTCTGGAAACCAATACCTTCGGCCCACAACACGCATACTAGTGCTCCAGAAATCTTCCCCCCTCCCACTGGCCACCAATATTGAATTTTTTTTTGTTTTTTTTTTGAAGTACAATACAGTGGTACCATTTTTCAGGTGCCAAATATATGTTAACATAATACAATCTCTGTACAACTTCAATTTTTATTTTTTTTTAAAGAGAGAAATAAGAAAGAAAGAGATAGTAGAGAGTAGAAAAACGTGTAGTGTGTATAAAAAAAAAGAGATAGTGAGGAAGAGAAATAAGAAAGAAGAGAGAACAAGAGAGAGATTAGCAAATAAACAATAGGAGATGAGTTTTTATATTGTTGATCATCTTTCACCCAGACCTGAAACAATTGATTTTTACGATACTGTTGCACCACATGAATACAAAAAGTCAATTCGTTAAGAATTGATCTTGTTTATCTATTAGGAGGAGTCTCATTTCTTCAAGGTGTGCTGTGTCCAACATATTTCTAATCCACATTTTGAGCGTTGGTATAGTTGTATTTTTCCAAAATTTGAGTTTGAGTTTTATTGCTATTATTAACACATAATTTAAAAATGAATTTTGGGATATGCTTAATTTGTTCCTGTCTCCCATTACTCCAAATATAATCATTTCAGTATGAGGTTCCATTTTTATCTTAAATAAATTTGTGAGTATATCAAAAATATCACACCAACATTTGTGAAGTTTTGTACAAGAAACAAAAGAATGTGTAATATTGGCATTTTGAGAGAGACATTTATCATAGATGGAAGAAATAGTTGGATAAAATTTATTCAGCCTAATTTTTGAATAATATAGTCTATGTAGTATTTTGAATTGAATTAAATTGTGTCTAGCATTAATCGAGCATTTATGTATATATATCAAATACTTTTCCCATGTTTCTTTCGAGATTCTTATCATTAATTCTTGTTCCCAAGCTTCTCTAAGTGCCTCTGTTGATGGTAATTCTCTATTTAAAATACTGTTATATAGATATATTAATTTTTGTGAGTCAGCCTTAATATTCATTGCTTCATCCAGTGGATCTAAAATTATAATTTGAAATCTTTGTATATATTTCTTCATAAAATCACATATCTGTAGATATTTAAAATATTGGTTGTTATTCAGTTTAAATTTTAATTTTAATTGTTGAAATGATAACAGATTTCCCATTTCATACATGTCGCCTACCTTTTTAATTCCTAATCTTTCCCATTGTTTGTATGTTTTATCAATAAGAGATGGTTTAAATACCGGATTATTCACTATTGGTGTCAGCACTGATAGGTTTCTTAATTTTAAAGTTAATTTTATTTGTTTCCAAATTCGTATTGTATTATGGATAATTGGATTCTTCTTGTATATTGTGTTGTTCAATTTTATCGGGGAGAAGAGGATCGCTCCTATATCACACGGAGAACAATCCTCTTTCTCCATTCTTATCCATTCCGTCTGTTGAGGAGATCTGTCCAACCAGTAAATTATATTCTTAATATGCACTGCCCAATAGTAATACAAAAAATTAGGCAGTGAGAGTCCCCCAATCTCTTTGGGTTTACACAGGTGGTTTCTTTGAATTCTATGTGCTTTATAGTTCCAAATAAAGTTGGTAATATTAGAATATATTTTAAAAAAAAAATATTTTGGTATATATATATTGGTATGGATTGAAATAAGTATATTATTTGTGGTAAAAAAAATCATTTTTATAGCGTTTATTCTGCATATTAATAACAGCGGGAGCGTTTTCCAGAATTTAATCAAGGCATTCAATTTATTTAATATTGGCATAAAATTAGCATTAAATAATGATTTATATCTTCTGGTAATTTGAATACCCAGATGCTTAAATTTTTCGGTTGCAATTTTAAAGGGAAATTTTAATAGATGAGTCGCTTTCTGAGGCTTTAATGGCATAATTTCACATTTATTCCAATTTATTCTATATCCTGAAAAATACCCGAAATTCCTCTATTAAATTTAATAATGTTGGGATACTCATTTGTGAATTTGTAATATATAAAAGTATATCATCTGCATATAATGAAATTTTATTATTTGAGTCTTTAGTGTTATATCCCTGAATATTCGGATGCATTCTTATCCTTTCAGCCAGAGGCTCTATCATAAGGGCAAATAGCAGGAGTGATAATGCACATCCCTGCCTATTGCCCCTCGATAATTGGAATTTTGGAGATAACATTTTATTAGTTAATTTTCTTGCCGTTGGTTTATCATATAATAATTTTGCCCATCTGATAAAATTCTCTCCCATATTAAATTTTTGGAGTACTTTGTATAAGTACTGCCACTCTACCTGATCAAATGCTTTCTCTGCATCCAGAGAGACAATTGATAAATCTTCCTTTTCCGTTTTATGTGAATACATTATATTAAAAAGGCGTCTCAGATTATTAGATGATTGTCTTTTAGGTATAAACCCCGTTTGGTCCGGATTTATCAATTTATTAATATATTTACTCAATCTTCTTGCTAAAGTCTTTGCTAAAATTTTCTGATCTGTATTTAAAAGTGACTAGACCAAGTGCAGACCCGTTGGGTCTGTTTTCCCAACGGCGGTTTTGGGGGGGTGGGGGGGTGGTGGGTTGGGGGCGGCTGCGGCAACACACTTACATTAACCACACCCCAAACACACAGGTGGGTGGGGGGGTGGTGAGAAGAGGGGTAGGTGGGGAGAGGAGGAGGTTGAAAAGGGGCAGATTTTGGAGGTTAAAGGAGAGCGGGGTAGGTGGTGAGAGGGGTGGATGGGGAGGGAGATGTGTGGGATGGGGAGGGAGGGGAGGAGGGAGGGAGGGGGAGGGGGGTTTTGGGGGGAGAGAGGGGTAAGAGTGGGGAGGGAGAGTGGAGGGGGAATGGGGAGAGAAGTGGTAGCGTGCGTTGGGAGGGGTTTGCGGGAGTGTGGGAAGAGGGACAGAGGGTTTGGGGGAGGGGGGAGATGGAAGGGTGTGGGGTAGAGAGTGAACGGGGTGTGGAGGAGAGTGATGGGTTAGAGTGGGGGGGGGGGGTTTTGTGGAGAGGGAAACATAGGAACATTAGAGTCTATAAGATCTTCCCTCAATTTTCTAAATTCTAGCGTGTGCAAGCCGAGTGTATCCAGTCTCTCTTCATATGAAAGTCCTGACGTCCCTTGAACCAGTCTGGTGAACCTTCTCTATGGCAACGATGTCTTTGGGCATTGGGCATTGTGTCATCACATGATGACACGGTCATCAGGGGCTGGGGCTGGTTCAAAGGCATATGTAAATGGATGCATCCCGATTGGACATCTGCGGGCATTGGGCATTGTGACATCATGCCAGTTTATTTTGGGGGGGGGGGGGTTTTGATTAAAAACGTGCACTTTTAACACGACGAAATGTAATGAGGAGGGGATACTTAGAATGAAAAGTGAAATCTCTACCGAAATGGAAAAGACGTCGGCGATTCCGCGTCTGGTTTCGGAGTTGCAGGGAATCAATGGGAGTAATGCGGCCGGAAACCGTACATGTAAATTGATCCTTTCCGATTGGACGTCTGGGAGCGCCGGGCATCGTGATTGGACGTCTGCGAGCATCGGGCATTGTGGCATCGCACGGCGGGAACGAATCGAAAGGCAGAATGGCAGCCGGACGGATGTCGGACGGATGGGGCGAGAGTTTTATATAATAATAGATAGATATGGCTCTATATGAGCCCGGTTCTTCTACATCTTTATCTTTTTTTGGTATAAGTGTAATTGTAGATTCTGCTAGTGTTTCTGGTAGTTTATTTTCGGTAAAAGCATGAGTATATACTTTAAGTAAGTGTGGGACCGTTATCTCTTGAAATCTTTTATAAAATTCATTGCTAAACCTGTCTGGTCCTGACGTCTTCCCATTTTTCAATTCTTTTGTTGTTTCTCCTATTGCTTCACTTGTAATCTGAGCCCCTAGTTCCTCTTGTTCTAAGATATCCAGTTTTGGCAGATTACAGTTATCTAGAAAATGTATAATTCTACTGTCTTCTATTTTAGTTTTAGATGTGTGTAAATTTTGATAAATTTGAGCGAACCTTTTATTAATATCCTTGGGTAGTGTTAGCAGTTCACCTTTCTCTGATTTAATTTTAATGATAGTATTTTCCTTTTCTTGTTTCTTCAGTTGCCGAGCTAAAAGTTTATGTGGCTTGTCACCAAATTCGAAATGTACCTGTTTTGTAATTTGGAATAATCTTATTACTCTTGCCGATAAAATTTGGTTAAGTTTAAATTTCAGTAATGTAATCTTATTATGTTTATCTATGGTTGGATCTTTTGCATTATCTAAATCGAACAGTTTAATTTCCTGTTCTAACGTCCGTTGTTCTGTCGTATTCATTTTATTTTGAAAATTTTGGTATGAAATTAAATCTCCTCGGATGAATGCCTTAAAAGTTTCCCATAATAAAGATGGTGAAATACCTGGTGTCTCATTTGTCTAAAAAAAAAATTCATTTGTTGTTTTAAATACTCATGACCTTGTGGGTTATTTAATATTTGTACATTGAATCTCCAAAAAGGTTTTATACCCGGCATTCCCTCAACTTTTAATGTAAAAGTCAACGGGGAATGATCAGAAATAATACTATTGTGATATTTAGGACTAATCGTATATGGAATTAATTTTGTATCCACTAAAAAATAATCAATTCGTGAGTAAGTTTTATGTACCGCTGAATAGAACGAATATTCCCTTCCGGTTGGATTAACTTTTCTCCATACATCTGTTATATTAGTATTTTTTATATATGTATTTAAAAATTCTTAGTCTTAGATTTGGAATTACCCTTCCTTGGTTTTATTGATTTGTCCAAATATGGATCCACAATTAAAATTCCCCCCCCTAATATTACATTTTGGTAATTATGCTCTGATATTATATCCCAAATTTTCTTTAAAAATTGGGGGTTATCAAAATTTGGAGCATAAATATTTATCATAGTCAGTGGTGTGGAATAAATTTCTCCCACAACAATAGTATACCTTCCTTCTTTATCAGATATAGTATTCTTTAATTTAAATGGTATACCTTTCCGAATAATAATAGCCGTACCTCTTGCTTTAGAAGTAAATGACGAATAGTAAGTTTGACCTATCCAATTTGCCTTCAGTCTCATCTGTGTTTGTTGTTTCGTGTGTGTTTCTTGCAGAAAAGCTATGTCCGAATTTAATGATTTTAACTGGGCCACAGTCATGCCCCTCTTAATTGGATCATTCGCACCCCTAATATTCCAACTACAGAATGTGATTCCTCCATTTTTTTTGGTCTATTGTCTTGCATTGTAAATCAGTTTTGGTGGTTTTGATTCATATGGTGCAGCTAAATACCTCAGGTTTTTGGATGTGGGGTGATCATCACAGACTTCTGAAGTTGTTTTACATCTCCTCCCTCTATTAAACCTCAATAAAAAAATAAAAAAGCATATATTGTGATAGTGATGAAAAAAATTAACAAGTGAAACACATGAGTGTTCTGCATTAGTAAGCTGTGTATCCTTTAGGGCCTGTCCACTTAGGAGACCTCCACAGCATCCTCTGGTGACTTTGCCTGCCACCCCTGGTCACTGCAAGGTCGCCATGAGGTCACAGGAGGTTTTGCTCACTCTCCCTAATGGTCGAAAGTGGTTTCCGCATGGTCAAGGCTTCATCTAGGTTGCTGCTTTTTTTTCATCGTGATTGAAACCGGCCTCGACTAAAAATAGGTCGCCGTTTGGTCGAAGGGCAGTGGAGTGGGGTCGCTATTTACTTACAGGCAGTCGAAAGCTGCCGTAGGCAATCTCCTTTGCTGACCGGCCATTTTGATTGGCTCCTCGGAGTTTCACGACATAGAAAACCCACCGGTACGTAAAATGCCCGCTAACTTTATTACACTTCTTAATGCCTTCAATGTCTCCTTTAGCCCATCTGCTCAAGCGTGCAGAATGCCCTTTACGAGGAGGAAGACCGGGTGCGGATGCTCAACCAGAAAGTGAAGTCTCTGGAGAAGTCCATCAACCATCTGCGTGAGAAGGTGAAGGGAACTAAACGCTCACTCGGGCAGGTGAACAAGTAAAGAGGAAAGTTGAACGCAAAGCAGGACACTGGCAAACCGATCCTGAAACTAGTCAAGAAACCAGTCAACCACAATCTGTAACGTTCCAGACTCACTGGTTGTAACGGTCTGTAAGTTAGAGATGAAATGCTTCCATGCATTACACATGGAAACACACGGAAACTACCTACACTATAACAGCAATCTATTCTCAGTAAGATTGTAGTTGTGTCAACTAGAAAAATATAGTTGTGTAGCTTGGCTTTCACATTTGCATTATATTTCTCAGCCAATTTAAGTTTATTTTCTGTTTATAGCAGAGTCATTGAGTTTAGATAGAAGCAAGGTGAAACAGACATGGGACCCAATGCAGAAAACTGGTGGAAACTACTGCAGTGATTGGCAAGTTGGCAAAACTTTGGCAAGATTCCACAGGGAAACAATGTTGACGTGGAAAATAGAACAACCTGTACCAGGGCAGGAATTCGTGATGTATTATGAGGAAACATTTATTAGTAAGAGCAGCTTTTACACAGTCCTGTCTACACTTCACTGACCAGTTGAACATTTAATGCAGGCATTTAGTCTCGAGACAAAAATCAAAAATACTATTTCAGAAGATAGAATTTCTCACAAAACAAACTAAATGGTTTGTTAAATGTATTCCCTAGTTCCAGCATTGATGGACTCACTTCATTGGAAGTTGAACCAAAACCATCAGTTTGGTTCATTCTTTGGAAACATTTTAAATTCATGGATAAAAACAGACTAATGATATTTAAAACACAGAAATTGCAGATGATGCACAATAGCATATCTTGTAACTCACTTTAGTTGTCTTGTAGTGATAGAGTAATAGAGATACAGCACAGAAACATGCCCTTCGGCCCACCGAGTTCATGCTGACCCCATCAACCACCCAATTACAGTAAACTTACATTAATCCCATGTTTTATTCTCATTAATTCCCCCGATTCAAAAGTAAAAAAACTAAGACTAAAATGTTCTAATGATAAAACATTCTGAAAAGCTCTTTAAGCAGGTAAAAACACCTCGGGCATTTAAGACTTTCATTAATACTGAGTCCATTGCTAATTATGCTGTAATTTGGTTTACCTGCATTGAAAGATTTCACGGATTGCCGGAGTAGCTCAGGGGGTCAGGCGGCATCTCAGGAGAACATGGATAGGTGACGTTCCAGAACTGAAACATCGCCTGTCCATGTCGCTTGAGATGTTGCCTGACCCTCTGAGCTACTCCAGCACTCCAGTCATTTTAGCAAACCAGAATCTGCAGTTCCTTGTTTCTTCATTTAAAGATTGTTTTTTTCCCAAATATAAATGGTTAATTTGAATCACCATCACCAGCAGTCCATTTCATAAAGTTAGTGTTCAGACATCCAGGACCACTTTCCATTAGGAGTTTCCAATGCTTCTTTCTTTTTTTTTGTGTGGGTTGGTTTGTGAATGTTGCTTCATGCCATGATTAACCAATAAATATATAATTTCTGTAGAGAGAAGGTGTACCACTCATTAAACTCGGTAACTTGTGAGAAGAGTGTTATATTTCATTTGTGTGAGAATTTTGTTTGATTTGATGAATTCTTAATAATGATTTTTTGCGCATATTTTGCACAGGTTTAGAAATATTACAGAACATGATCTCTGTCAAAATGTTCTAACATTTATTTTCTGGTATTTTGCTTTCAAAATTCGCTCT